>NW_022196912.1:58859445-58860699 GCF_008632895.1 Mastomys coucha
CACAGACTTCTTTATGTATGGTGTTCAGTACTATAAACCTTAATTACATTTCTATCTCATTGTTTGTCTTTGCTCTGTAACTACTTTTAGTGCTTTTGCTCTTTCTTAATGTAAATTTTCCTATTCACTTTTTAAATTCTATATCCTCCCACTACACACTACACTAATATTAGTGATTTCTTATTTTGTTCTGATCAATTTGTCATATCTCTTGCCTATAGCCATGATGAGTACTGGTGTTAGAAAATTTTAGTGAATATTTATTAAATAAACTAATGATGATAATTGTACCATATTTGCTTCAAGAGAAATTGTTGATAAGAAGAGACACCATGACCACAGCAACTTCTATAAAAATAATTAATTGGGGCTGTCTTACAGTTCGGAGGTTTAATCCATTATCATCATGGTAAGAAATATGGAAGCCTACAGGCAGACATGGTGCTGGAGAAGGAGCTAAGAATTCTACATCTTGATTTTGAATCAAAAAACAAACAAGAAATTAATTCATTTTAAAGTCCTTAATTAGGTGGAAAACTTATTAATTATAGCTTATGATTCAAAGATTTTTGTTATACATTTCACCTTAAATGGTTATAATTACCAAATCATTACATTTTAATATTAAGATTTTTATTTCTTTTTCTGCAGGTCTGGGAAATGAAACCCAAGGTTATTCTGATGCCAGAAAAATACTCTAATGAGATACATTCTGAACACTTCGTTTTTGAAATAGGTTCTTTATTCAGCCCAGGTTGGCTTTAATCTAGTAACTGCACCAGTTTCCTCGCTTGTGGTATTATACATGTGTACTGTCACACCAGCAATCCTTTTATAGTTAAAGATGCTTTTAGCTTTAAAAATCCGTTCATCTCGGTGTGGGAGAGATAGTTCAGTGTTTCAGAGCACTTGATACATTTATGTTAGACCTGTGTTCAATTCTCAGCATCCACATGAAGGCTCACAACTATTTGTGACTCTACCTCTAAGGGATTTCACATGCTCTCTACCCTTTGCAGGCACTGCATGCTGGTGGTGTACATATATACATGTAGGTAAAACAATCATACACATAAAAGTGAAAAATATCTCTTTTGCTCACTTACATACTCCAGAATTTATGTTCATTACTTTGTGATTGTTTTTTATTCTTGTACTTTCACTTCCTAATACTCTTATCTTTTTCTATCAGTTAGAATTTTTTTATGAATTTTCTTTTGTGGTGGTTGTATTTGCCTTTAGTTTCTATTAATG
>NW_022196912.1:58860709-58861244 GCF_008632895.1 Mastomys coucha
TTCTTCATACTTAAGTGAGTCTATTATCTTACATATTTCAGTCATTGGCTTATTGACATATTTTGATGTATCTAGGCTTCAATTTTCTTCCACTGAGTTCCCCTAAATGGTGAACTATAACTTAGACTTGTAAGCAGATTAACACTTCCTTCCTATGCTTTTTGTCCAGATATTTCATCACAGCAACTGAATTAAACCACAGATATATGAAGTGATAGTTACAGTAATACAATTAAAAATCAAAGTTAGAGAATATTAAGGAAGGAAAGAGAAAATTGTTTAATAATATATAAACTTGTGTTCTATTTTTCTCCATTTATTTTCTTTAATTATCTTTTCTCCTACTTTGTATCTATTAAAATTTTACTTTTGTCTGGTTATTTTTCCAATTTTATTTTTCTCAGTATTTGGATGGTTATGCATGTTACATATATTTTTAATGATTATTTTCAACCATGAAGAAGACTTATTAAATTAATTAAACCTAAAGTAATACACCATATCCCTTATTGGGGAATCAGAATTTTAAATTTTA
>NW_022196912.1:58861254-58861717 GCF_008632895.1 Mastomys coucha
AATCACTGGATCCATATATTATTGAACAGTTTTCCCTTTAAATCCTTAATATTCTATAATATTAACATCATAATTGATTAATAATTAATAATTGGAATTAATTCTCTATAGAATTGTTTTCCTTCTTTTATTAGATAAGAAATTTACTCAGCTCACTTACCTGATAAAGGCTTACATACCTCATTTTAAAAGTTAATTTCCTAAGCATAATTAGAAATTGTATTTCAAAATTTGCTAGTGATAAATCTTCATTTGTACAGTTTTCTTTATTAAAAAGTTTATGCTTTTTCTGTTTCTTTCTTGTAAGTTCTCTTTGTCTTAATAGTCTGAAATTTTGCTCCCTCTCTTTATGTGTGTGTGCGCGCGCAACACATGCAATGTTTTTGTTTTCTTGCTACTTTGTTGGAATCTAGGAGCTTTAAAACACAGGGGTTTCATTTGCTTTTGCTTTGTTACATAAGAT
>NW_022196912.1:58861727-58862176 GCF_008632895.1 Mastomys coucha
TGTCAGATGTGCTTTCTTTGAGATGAGTATAGATTGACCTTATCATTTGTGGCACCTCCTCTAACAACTTTTGATCCCAGGTTTTAATGGGGTATTTGCACCACAAATAAACTTGGGTTTCAGATCAGTTTGTTCTTATGTGCTCCTTGCATAGATTTTGGCACACACCTTTGTTATTTGCTTGTCAGGTCTGTTACAAAGTCTTTACATATTAAAATATACTGAAATATTTTTACACCCCAAATTCAGTTGTTTTTGCTGAAGAAATAGTCTTCTGAATTACCTTTAGTTTATAGAATTTGAAATGTTAATTTTTTTCTTTTTTTATTAGATATTTTCTTGATTTACATGTCAAATGATATCTCCTTTCCTGGTTTCCCCTCCTAAAAAAAATAATAAAAAATAAAAAATAAAAAATAAAACCTGTTCCCTCCCCCATTCCCCTGCTC
>NW_022196912.1:58862187-58865155 GCF_008632895.1 Mastomys coucha
CTAAAGAAATGTTCAACATCCTTAGTCATCAGGGAAATGCAAATCAAAACAAACCTGAGATTCCACCTTACACTAATCAGAATGACTAAGATCAAAAACTCAGGTGACACCAGATGCCAGAGAGGTTGTGGAGAAAGAGGAACACTCCTTCATTGCTGGTGGGATTGCAAGCTGGTACAACCACTCTGGAAATCAGTTTGCAGTTCCTCCGGAAATTGGACGTAGTACTACCAGAGAACCCAACTATACCACTCCTGGGCATATACCCAGAATATACTCCACCATGTAATAAGTACACATGCTCCACTATGTTCATAGCAGCCTTATTTATAATAGCCAGAAACTGAAAACAACCCAGATGACTCTCAACAGAGGAAATCTTAATTTCTGTTGTCAAACAGATTGCATATATCTTAACATTTCTCTAGGTGATTTAAGAATATACTGCCTCTGGCATTTAAAATTACATTTACTAAATTATTTCACAGAGATGTGATTGATAAGGTATTGCATTGAACAGGCTATCCTTTAATCACATGTCATTCTTTAATCACAAAAGACTAAAAAGTAGCAAGATAAATATAATCTGTCTAATGGTGGCTACCAACTTATACCCAACTTACAGGAAGTTCAGAGACTAAAGCAAACCTCAGTTGTATAGTGAAACCATCTCAAAAGAGAAAAGGTGGTATGGATATACCTCACTTGTAGAATACTGATCTAGCATAGTTTTGTTTTGAGTTCTCAGCATTAAAACTGCACACAAACACACACTTACAAAGGGTAAGGAGAGAGAAACAGGGAGAGAGAGAGAGAGAGAGAGAGAGAAAGAGAGAGAGAGAGAGAGAGAGACAGACAGACAGACAGACAGACAGACAGACAGACAAAATGTAGACCATCTATAAGCTATGGGAAAAGCAGTTATCTTAATAATTTCCCATGTTTCTGTGAGGAGAAATTCCATTAATTCTTTTCATCCTCTATATTTCATTGTCTGGTACCACAAGCAGGAACCTTCACGTTCATAACCAAGACTTCCTATAACCTACTTGGTTCAATGTTTGCTTAGCAATTTCTATTTCATTCTATTACACACTTCCTGGAATATTAACAGAATTTGCAAACACTAGAGTCTGAGTATCATTGTCAATTTGCATTAACATAAAATCCTTCTTCAATCTGTCCATAATTCTTTCATGCCTCATAAATCCAACTTGGTCCTCATGCATTAATTTATCCATAACTTTCAAGTATTGTCACCAAATCTTGGCATGTATGTTTATAGCACATTTAGCTATTTAAATGGGCCCATAACTTTTAGAAGTATTATCCCTTTCTTTTCTAAATTAGGAATAGGTATTTTCTCATAGCTGAAGAAAATTCACCTTGTCCAGTATGTTCCACAAATATCTACTATACAAGGTTTCAATTTTGCCCTAAAAGTATAAATGACTCCTTGGATAGCTGCATTCTCCTTCTCTACCCTTAGCAGGTTTTCAAATGTCATTTAAAGAAAATTAACTTGTCTGCATAGGACATTCGCATCATTGACATTGAGGATATATTTTCAAGAATTTCTTAGAATTTAAAGTATGAAGAAAATAAATCCTCTATAGTTACAATGCCACTTTACTCTCTTATATAAGACGAAAGGAAATGAGAAAATACTTTCTTCCATCACAGAACTCACAGTTTGCTTTCCCTGGGGCAAAACACAGTCAGATATAGGACGGACAGTGGGTGAAACAGTATGTTTGAGGGCTAAGGAAATTGTTCCTTAGATGCCTGGGAAGGTAATGTGTCACATTAAATTACTGCTGTGGAAGAGAACTGGGTTACATAGAATGTCAGAACTGTGACAGACTGTAGAATTCATGGGACAATAATATATAACACATATATAACCTATTATAATATAAATATATATTAATAACAGCACAATGTATATATGTACAAAGTTATATTATATATACATGTGTGGGTGTGCATGCACATGTACATGTATATGTATGTGTAAGCCTTGGAAAGCTATTTAATTTGGTAAAAGTCACACAACTAGAGGCTAGACATGAGAGCATGAATTCCCATTTTTTTAAACAAAGGTGTTGCTCTGTACAGTATTAACATGATATTCATTTTCATTGATATCAATTAAACTTGGTAAATTATCTTTCGATTTATAATATAAAAATACTAACTTATATCCATAAGTTTTTGAAATAAATTTGAATGTGGTATGTTATTCTAGGGAATGGGACTTAGGACATATTTTTATAAACCCTACCATTAAAATACATATAATCCAGAGACAAAGAACAACCATGTGAATACATGCAGGGTATCATGCATGGGGCGACAGAAACATGTAGGCATCACCTAGATCCCAGAAAGATTTTCTGGCATGTTTACAATCTTGATATTATACTAAAAGGAGAAAAAGAGAAGAAAAGTTGCCAAGCTAAAAATGTTGGAATAAGCTCCATGTGTTTTCATTTTTATGGAAAAATCAGGATAGGCCAATATTTTTTTCTCTGAAATGAAAGAAAGAAAGAAAGAAAGAAAGAAAGAAAGAAAGAAAGAAAGAAAAGAAATTGATTACATTATTAACACAAGCACACAAAAATTTTAGATCTGGTTTGAATAATTTATAATGCGTACACAGAGAATGGTATGAGAATGTATATCCAATTTATTGCCATAAAATTAATGAAGAAAATATCACATATTGAATATATATAACCTGACTTTGTATACATGTTTATTTTGTTACAGTCACTATGATCAAGTGTTATATCTATTATTATGCTGCAAAATTTGAAAGGAGAGAAGATTTTGTCTTTATTGTACACATGAATAAATATTAAGCAGGAAATTTTATAGATTTGGGAAACTAAGGAACTATTGCTATATGTAAAGGTGCAGAACAAGAATACAAAACAAAAGATGTATTAGGAAGAAAAGTCTATTT
>NW_022196912.1:58865383-58909794 GCF_008632895.1 Mastomys coucha
GTAGACCAGGCTGGCCTCGAACTCAGAAATCCACCTGCCTCTGCCTCCCAATTGCTGGGATTAAAGGCTTGTGCCACCACCGCCTTGGGGAAGAAAAGTTCTTTTTTTCTTTCTTTTTAGTTTTTTACTCTTTTTGTACAGTCCAGACTTCATCCCCCTCCCAGTCTGCCCCCAGACCACTCACCATCCCATACCTCCTCCCTACCCTATCTCCAAGAATGACCAGACCTTACCATTCCCTGGGGCCTCAAGTCTCTAGAGGGTTAGGTGCACCTCCTCTTACTGAGGCCCGACCAGGCAGTCCTCTGCTGTATATGTGTCCGGTATATGCTTCCTGTCTGGACGCTCAGTGTCTGAGAGATTTCGTGGGGAGCGGGGAGAAGTGGGTTACAGCTCAGTTGAGATTGCTGGCCTTCCCATGGGCCTTCCTTCCTTCTTAGTTTCTTCCAGCTTATCCTCAATTAAAGCACAAGGGTCCTTGTTTTCCATCCATTATTTGGATGCTCGAATCTGACTCTTTCAGCTGCTTGGTGGACCTCTCAGAGGGTAGCCATGCTAAGTCCCTGTCTGTGAGCACTTGACAGAATTAATAACAATGTGAGGCCCTGGAGTGTGCCCTTTGGCTGGATCTCAATTTGGGCCTGTCACTGGACTTCCTTTCTCTCTGGCTTTTCTCCGTTTTTGTTCCTGCACTTCCTTCATACAGGAATAATTCTGAGTCACAGCTTTTGTCTGTAGGATGACAACTCTATCCCTCAACTTGATGACCTGTCTTTCTATTGGAGGTGAGCTCTACAATTTCCCTCTAACCACTATAGGGCATTTCATCTAAGTTCCCTCCCTCTGAGTCCTGAGCATCTCTCACCTCTCAGGTCTCTGGTACCTTCTAGAGGGTTCCCCACCTCCTACCTCCTGAATTTGCCAATTTTCCATTCTTTCTGCTGGCCCTCAGGGCTTCCTCTGCCCCCACCCCCAGGTTGCCTTCCCTGTCCTTCTCCAATCCAGATCCCTCTGTCTCTATCTCTCTCCCTGCCTTCCATTATTGCCTTCTTCAACCTCCCAAGTGGGACTGAGGTATCCTCACTTGGGCCCTTCAGCATGTAGTCTTCTTGATTCTGTGGATTGTATCCTGGGTATTCTGTAATTTTTGGCTAATATCCACTTATTAGTGAGTGAATATCATGCATGTCATTTTGGGTCTGAGTTACCTCAGGATGATTTTTTTTACTTCTGTCCATTTGTCTGTTAATCTCATGTTGTCCTCATTCTTTTTTTGCCTTTAATATCATTTATTATTCATATGCCATGATAAGGTTGCTTCTCCCTCTGCCCATAAAATTTTTTACTAGATATTTTCTTTATTCACATTTTAAATGATATCTCCTTTCCCTGTTTCCCTTCCAAAATAAAAAAACAAAAACAAACAAACAGAAAAAACAAAAACAACCCTGTTCCTTCCCCCTTCCCCCTGCTCACCACCCCACCCTCTCCTGCTTCCTGGCCCTGGCATTCCCCTATACTGGGGCATAGAATCTTCACAGGACCAAGGGCCTCTCCTCCCATTGATGACCAACTTGACCATCCTCTACTATTCATATGCTGCTGGAGGCATGAGTCCCACCATGTGTACTCTGCTCAACTAGAGGATAGCATGTAGAAGAATGCAAATCAATCCATTCCTATCTCCTTGTACAAAGCAAGTAGTCCAAGTAGATCAAGGACCTCCACATAAAACCAGATACACTGAAATTAATAGAAAAGAATGTGGGGAAGAACCTCGAGCACATGAGCACAGGGGAAATTTTCCTGAACAGAATACCAATAGCTTATGCTCTAAGATCAAGAATTGACAAATGGCACCTCATAAAATTACAAAGCTTGTGTAAGGCAAAGGACACTGTCAATAGAACTTTAAAACAGCAAACAACAGATTGGGAAAAGATCTTTACCAATCCCATATCTGATAGAGGGCTAAAATCCAATATATACAAAGAACTCAAGAAGTTAGACTCCAGAGAACCAAATAGCCATATTAAAAAATGGGGTACAGAGCTAAACAAAGATGTCCTCATTCTTAATAGCTGAGTAGTATTCTATTGTGTAAATGAACCATGTTTTCTGTATCCATTCTCCCATTGTAGGACATCTGGGTTGTTTCCAGCTTCTGACTATGGCAAATAAGGCTGCTATGAACACAGTGTAACATTTGTGGCATGGTTAGGCATATTTTGAGTATGCCTAAGAGTAGAGTATAGCTGGAATATAGTATATACTTTTGATCTTAGCCATTCTCCATTCTGATTGGTGTAAGGTGGAATCTCAGGGTCATTTTGAATTGCATTTCTCTGAAAGTTCTAATGTGACTTTTTAAAGAGTTCATGGATGTTGAGGTAACTGTTGTATATTCAAAGAAATTGTATATGTTTGGTTAATAAAAGAAACTGAAAAATTGTGTTGTAAGATTAAAAATTAAAATATAGAAAATGGAAATTTAATATATGAGTATGAACTTATTTACATGAACATACAAATTTAAGCAAGTTTAGATAATGATTGCATATGGAATTTTGGAAAACTTTCTCCTGTATTTATGGTACTGGAAAAAGAACCTGTGACCTAGAGTGGAGCAGTGGTCTGTTCAGGCAACCTGGTCCCAGTCGAGTAACAGGTCTGGAATTCCAGCTGGTGGGTGATAATTTCTGCCTGCAAGGGATGGAAGGTGTTTGGCCACATCTCCTGGGTCCCTTGTTCCTGTTTCAGTCCCAACCCCCCACAACTACCCCTACAGGAGAGGTGTGTTCTATCACATAGATAGTGCCCCAAGCTCCAAGCATTCTAGCTGGACCCTACCCCCAGTCATCTGACCACAGCAGGCATGTGCCACTCCACATACAAATAGCCCAGTCCCACAATATAAGGGGCAGTTTGCCCCTCCTCTCTCTCTTGCTCTCCCCTCTCTCTTCCTCCCTTTTGCTCTCCCGCTCTCTTCCTCTCTTGCCCTCTCTCTTTCTTCTCTTCTCCTCTCCTTCTCCTTTCTCTCTCTCTCTCCACATGGTCATGGCTGGACTCTTTTCTCCCTTTTCTATCATAAAATATCTTACAACTATGCATGCCTCCTTTTAACTAACTCATCGTGCAGCCCCAGCATCTGCAGCAGTGAGACCTGGACCAGCAACTCTTCTGCCCCATGCTAGCACAGGACAGCTGCACTGCTGCTTCCTTCCCCACTCTCTTCTCCCCTCCTTCTCAGCCCCTCCATGACATCCAGCATTGTTTGCTATGTCTAGAGCCTGGGACTTATGTTCCTGCCTTTTGGGGAAGCCAAGGGGACCCCTTGCAGTTGTCTCGTTATCTCTGCCCCTAGGACTGGGACCCAGACGCCTCCCGGTGGGGTGGAGTTTGCAGACAGATACCTATGCCTGTGCTGCACACAGGACGAGAACTCTGGCCAGGTATAGGTCATTCTACCCTCCCCCTTTTATCCCCCGTCCACCTGGTGCCCAGTGCCTGGAGTGGTGTTTCCCCACAGCAACATGTGATGATGAGTGCAACCTCAGCAGCAGCAGGGCTGGGCTCCAGCACCTAGGCCCCTTGGCGACCGCTGAGGCAGAGAACACCCTGCTCCCCACAGCCTAGTGTTACTGAAACATAACCCTATCCCTATAAAAATTTTCAGTAAAGAAAATGATTGATAAAAGAATATAGGTATAAAGGAGCAATGAAAAAAAAAGGAAAGAAAAGTTGCTCTTCATGAAAAGCTCTGACTATAAAATGATGATAGGTATGTTTTAATTGGTACTACAGATTTTGCATATATCCCTTAAATTATAGAGTACTCAAAATGAATAAACGTAAGAGAAAAAAAACAGCAACTTGGAAGAAATGATATCTAATGTTTTGTAGGCAATAGGATAAATACAGACTACAACAATTTATATTTTAAAATTACTAGAAGAATCAAAAGTATTATGAAATGCATAAATAATAAATGTTTGATGAGATGTAAATAAAATTATCCTGATTTACTTATCATACACTGCATATATATATATGTATTAACTTGACATCACAGAACTCCCAGGGACTAAACCACCAACCAAAGAGTAAATATGGGACAGTTCATGGCTCATGTTTTATATGTAGCAGAGGATTGTCTCACCTGGTATCAGTGGGGGGGGAGGTGCTTGATCTGGTGGAGGCTTGATGCCCCAGAGAAGGAGGATGGTAGAGGAGTGAGGCATGAGTAAGTGAGTGGGTGGGGATACTGAGGTAAAGGGGAGGGGTATGGAGTCAAAAGATTCATAGAGGGGAGACTGGAAAGGGGAATAACATTTGAAATGTAAACATAAAATTAGCAATAAATAAATAAATAATGATAGGTAAGATGAGCAAAAGATTAAAGTACTTTCCATAAAGATGTGACAATATCCTTAATATTAAAATTATGGAAGATTTTATGTTCATTTTTCTCCTTTCAACTCATGTTGAAGTACAGAGGTAGAACTCAGGTTATCAGCAAGCACCTTTCCTATCTCAATCACATAAAGCTCTAGAATTACCATTTAGTTTATCCTATTGGCCTGAATATATACTAACTCCTTAGAACCTTCAAATACAAATTCTAGAAAACCAAAGTTATCTAAAATGAGAAGGTTATATTGAGGGTATTACAAAGGAAATGTGGATTTCATATTTCAAGTAAAATTAAGCTGGCAGCCAAACAATCAATCCTTTGAGAAAGATGTGCAGCATAACAGGGAATCAGTCATTCCTGGGATGATATAAGTAGAATTACATAGTGCTAATTGAGAATTTAAGTTTAAAATGAATAAAATTACTGCGTAATAATAGTTTTTAAATAATTGAATTATAAAATAGTTCAACTAGACTGGCAACAAGAATTGAAGTTGTACTAGGAAATGTATGTTATAGGTTAAAGATAAAGGTGTCACGTAGTACATTCTAGCGGAAAACCATAGGTAGGTCATGATGAAAAATAGCAGGTACTCAAAATAAGACACTACTGTTAAAAATGTTGTGCGGTATCATATGTGCCATTATACTTGGACAGTAAAGGCAGGAAAATCAAGAACTCAGTCATTCTTGTGTGTATGATAAGTTTGAGGCTAGTTTCAAAGATATGAGACACTGTTAGTACATGTGTGTATATGTATGTGTGTGTATTTTCAAAAAGAGAATATGTATGCTATTCTCTTTTAGAACACTGAATGTTTCAATGTCCTTATTCTTTGCCAACTAATTGTTTCATACTGCTGGAGTTAATTCAACAATAAGACTCTTAGCTTTTTTCAGTTTATTAACAACCTATTATGACTGCTCATTCATAGTCACTAACTATGAAGTAAATATCACCATATGCTTGATAGCATTAGTCCACAACCAGTGTTTTTTTCCTATTTACTCTCTTTTCCCACTACCATAAAAACACTATCAGCAAGTTATACAATGATAGAAATTTAAATCCATCTATGTTTTTCTCTCATTTTAAAAGTCTTTGTCACTTTTTAAGATGAGTGATAGATGTATGTTAAGTATAGCTGACTACTGTTCTTAGAATATGTTAAATCATTACTTTTTGCTGTTTTCTACAAGGGATGCACAATACTTATCTAACTTAGAAAGTTTTTCCCAACAAATATTATTTAAGAGTCATAGCACATTCTTGATTTAAAGTTGTGTTTCATGATCAAAGCCATACGTTTCTGAGAGCTGTTTCTTTTTCAGGGACAAGTTTTTTAATTCATTTACCCAGTTATCATGGAGAAAGAATGAAGCTTTGTTGATTATTTATGCTGATCATGATTCAAGATCTGAACCCATTGACATAAACTTTTTAAAGAAGAATGGAAATGAATAAACTCAAAATACAGGAACTTTTAAAAAAGAATTGTGGAATTCTGTATTGGTAAATGTTCTAGCCTCTAGGGAAATAGAAACTAAGTAAGATATTCATTAGAAGTGTGTATTATTTTAAAATTTTTTCTGTATTATGTGTGTATGGGGGTTCACACATGGTAAATTACTGTAAGTTATTCCATCTTTTAACAGCTCACAAAGCCATATATTTGCATGTACAACACCACAATTCACTTGAAAAATAGTCATTTTCTTTCATCCTTTATTCCTCAAGAACCTATGTATTAATAAAGAATTCATTCCAGTTTCCACAAACCTCCTCCCTTTCATTTAAATTCAGCAGCTTCATAAAAACAAATGCTATAACCACAGCACCATGGCTAATGATTTATAACAGGCTCTGCATTAAATTATACTAAGGAGTAATCTTTGAAAATGTTTGTTCTATCATATACTGCTCATTAAGGGGAGTCAAATACATCCAAAGTGTGACTTTTGGCAAAGATGTTAACAAACAGGCAGTTTAATTCGAGCTCATAATAGTTGTGATGGCTTTTGCAAATAATAATAACTTTAGAATTCCATCATCATTAAGACGTAAAGAGTTTTATGGTGATTTGAATAATAACTACATCATGATGACTAACTCCACTTGTAGCTGATCATAAACACTTCTGTGACGCTAAGGAAACAGAATTTTCCTTAGCTACCTTTCAGCATTACGCCCATTTCATTTACAGGACAATGAAGGATGATCTAGGTAGAAGCAAAGTCAAACCATCTGCCCATATACTCACTACAGGAAAAGGGGCTGACTGAGACACTGCATCATCCTCTCTATGAACCATCTGAAAGAGCAAAGAACAGGTACATTTTATCACTTCGTATTTCAGTCCTCAGACCTCATAGTAAAGTAGAGTTTCTAACGTAAGAATCACCAAAGCAGTGTGCTAAGTACTCCAGAGGACAGCTTCCCAGGCTGCTTTTTATGTACAAAGTAACAAAGAAAGAATGGCTACTGAAAGCTTTCATGGATGACACAACGCAAAGCTGCTGAGGAAGCACTCTATACTGATCATGATGGTATTTCTAAATAGGAATATAGAGAGGGTGCCTTGAAGAATCAAACCTAATATTTAACTAAATTGAATTAAGAAGCTAGTTTTAAAATGCTAAAGCTATGTCTTTGTTGGGAGCTGGATGTGGGGAAATAAAGGGGGTCGGGGGAGAGATTATGCATCCCACCAGAACTCGGGGACACTGGGTGGGTAGATGCAGAAGTCTGAATGTGCTGAACCCCAAGGAACTGCTGAGTGGGCATTGGAGTGTGAGAAGCCACGGGTTCCTGTTCCGGGGGTGAGGAAACACAATCTAGAGTCCCAGTGGAACTGCCAGAGGCGGGGTCCAACTTTCAGACACCACAGACCACTGGGTACCGCAGAAGAATCAGTTCTGGTATCCCTGGGCCACACAGAGGCCAGGGATTACAGGTTCTCCCTCTCAGACATCCCAGACACCACTGTATGTTGCAGAAAAGTTGAGAAACCTGGCTGAAGGGAAAAGGGTAGAAGGAGAAGAACTCTGGCAGGCTAGGGGGAGGTGGGGGGAGGAGAGAGTCTGGCTAGCTCAGGTGGCTGGCTAGCTTGGCAAGCTGCTTGGTTTAGCTGACAGCCCTGGCTAGAATGCAGGGAGGCCTCCTGATGGAAGGTTAGATGCTCCAGCACTTCGGATCCTGATGAGCAGAGATGGTCCATAATTTTAAGGCGTTTATTGGAGAAAGGCAGAGAAAGAAAGAGAGAATAGAGACGCAGAGTCTAGACATGGTCATGTGGAGAGAGGGGGAAAGAAGGGGAAGAGAAGGTGGCAGGGGGCAAGGAAGCAAGAGTAAGAGCAAGGGGGTAAGAAAGGCGAAAGCTAAAGAAAGAGAGGAGGGGCCAAGCAGCCCCTTTTATAGTGGGCTATGTTACCTTGCTGTTGCCAGGTACTGTGGGGCGGGGCATACCTGGCTGTATCCAGATAACTATTGGGGTGGAGTCCAGCCAGAATACCAGGAGCTTGGGGCATTGCCCTAGGAGACTGGTGGCCACTGGATTATGGAGTTGAGGGCTTATGGTGTGAGGAGTCTAGTGTTTGGGGGTATAGCTCACAGTTCCATCCCTTGTAGAATTTTCTACTGGGTCTCCGGAGTAAGTCTCGCTCAACCAGAACACAAACTGCCTTTCATGGTCCAACATATCATTTTCACTTTTCTTTCAGAAGCTTACTTTTGATCTTTATTTCAAAACCTTACTAATAGCTCAGTGTAGTGACGTGTAACTATAATCCCAGCAGTGAAGAAGTGGAAAGAAGACATGTACGCGTTCAAGACCAGCACTGAGCTACAAAGCAAGTTCAAGGCCAAAGATCTCTGTCTCTCTCTGTCTCTGTCTCTGTCTTTCTCTCCCTCCCTCTCTCTCTCTCTCTCTCTTTCTCTCTCTCTCTCCCTCTCTCTCTCTCACTTTCTCTCTCTCTTTCTCTCTCTCTCTCTCTCCCTGTGTGTGTGTGTGTTTGGGTGTATACCTATGCGTATGTCTATATCTATTAATACATATGAGTATAATATACATTTTTACTTCTCTATTAGTCTGACATTTTGCTTATTTCCACCTTTTCTCTTTTTCTAATCACTTTTTATTGTACACTTCAAATACTTATAATTAAGTGTACTTTTGATAGACACAAAAATTTGTAAACCATCTGATAAATGTTGGAAAAAGGTGGTATTTTAAACTAAATGAATGCTTTCATCCAATATTTGTGAAAACGTAGGCATTCGTATCTATACAATACAAGCAGCAGGTAGGCTCTGATCCAAAGAGCATGAGGAAAGCATATCACTAAATTAAGAAATGATGTTTCTGGGGAAACAGATTCAAATGTGTGATATCTGCTCAACTTGGCATGACCAGTTCTGGGACTGCCATCGATCTAGCCCTTCTCAAAACTCTACCTGGGATTAGGGATACAAATCATAAACAAGAGTTGTGTTGTTCTGTTTTTAAAGTACATGATGGTAAGAAATAGAATCCAGAGGATGTAAAAGGAATTACAAATGATGAAGAGAATTCAGGCCTACTTTTAATCTTATAGTATCATGACCTTGAAGACAAAGCTCACTTCACTCAAGCAGGATCCAGAAGCATTGTCCTTGCTGTGTACTGACTCCCAGTTTGTGAGGCGGCAGTCCACTAGTGAGTTTTGTGTAAATTTTTTTGAAGATTTATCTTGAATTCTTTACCCTCTAGAATATACATCTCTATTATTCTGCCATTCACTAGGTACTTTGTAGCTGTGGCAACTTTATATCAAGTATGATGATTATTTCATGAATCATTAAACAAACATTATTGCATCTTTCAAAGCAGCAACGCTTCACCTGTCTTTCCCTGTTTAAGGATAAGGACTCCTTCCCTTTTATTCCTCCCCCTCTACTTATTCTTCTTTACTTAATTTTCTTTTCTCTCACTTAAGGTAATAACTGCCAATGAGCATGGTCTACATAACAGATAAGAAGTCACAAATAAACTAAGAGGCTGGACAAGTCTGTCAATACAGATTAATTCTAGAAGAAGGTCTATAGAGAACAAATGAATGAACCAAAACAGATGCTAATAACTTGCCTGAGGAAATCTGAAATGGTAAAAGGGACAAAAAGGATTTTAGGTGATGGGAGATATTCTAGTTTATAGACAATTGTTGAAGAAAGCTCTTGTGACAAAGGGCTAATTCAAGAAAAACTTGGCATAGCTCTTTCAAGGGAGAATGTCTGAAGCAGAGAGCATAGTATGTGAAAAGACATGCAACCAACAGTCCTACTGAGGTTTACACTATGAATCACAGCAATTAGCATGGCATGATAACCCCAGGGGTATAGAAGTGGTATGCATATCTTAGCAATAACCAACAGATTACTAACTGAACTTAATAAGACCTGCTCAACAAAAAGGGAATCATGCGTAGCACTGGAAACTTAGCCAACCGTTTAGAGCCTTTGAGGTCATGGAAACTGAGGGAGAGTCTACAACTATCACTTTACTAAAGCAGCATACTCCCTACCTATGAATTATCTATAAACATTTATCCCTATGCCAACAGCTAAGCATAGTCTTCACCCTCAAGGAAACTTCTCTTTATAACAGACAGAGACAAATAAAGAAAACCACAACCAATCAAAATGCAGAATTATATGGCATTACTCCTCACAAAGGCCCAGGGATCATAGTGGAAGAGGGAGAAGAGAGATTGTGAGAGCCATACATACAAAGAGTTTACTGTGAGTTTATAGGTCCTAGATAAGTCAGAAGCTACACTCATGAAATCTTATCCATAAGGCTGCCTACATAACCTGAAGAACTATGGCAGTAATAGGCAGGCTAATGTGGGTAGGGAAAGCCTAGAGCAGCTCGATCCTACATAAAGACCTATGGAAACCAAGAACTCTAAGAATGAGAACAATATAGTCTTTCCAGGGAAAAACACACCAATTGTTTATCTAATATCAAATAGCCCTGAAATCGCATACATACAAGATGTATCATAAAGATAGAGCAGGCCACCATATTTCTATTTTTAGGAACATACACACTCAGGGGAGGGAATAAATTTGAAAGAAAGCAAAGTGGAGGCATTCATGGGTAGGTATGGAGGGAAGAAAGGTAAGAGAAAATGATATGTTTATATCAAAAATCTAAAAACTTATTTTTAAAAAAAATACTTTAAATGAAAGACCAGTTAACTTATTAAACTTTAAAGTATAATGAGATTTTAAGAGCTAGAAGGCATTTCAAAGAAGAAATAATTGGATCATTGGAAAGCTATAGGATTTTGAGAGCCCCCTCCCTCTCTTCAGAATGATGAAAAGCAGGGAAGAGTTTTAAGCAGCTGAGTGATAAAATATGGCTCAAAGCTGTTGAATGGAGAACAGATACTGTCCTTGAGGGCACTGTGGAACAGTAGAGAGAAAAAATAATCTTCCAGAGTTGGGGAAAAGTATTTGTCATGTGGGAAGTAAAGAAAAAAATCATAAATCCTATTTCATAACATATCACATGTTCTTTTCTGTATGAAAGACATTTTTCATTAGGAAAGGTAGGAATCCTGTGTTTTTGTTGACATTATCTTGCCAAAGTGATTATATCCCTAAATATGTGTGATGCTGCAGCTCAGCAGTCCCACCCCAAATCATGTCTTTCTCCTGTCTGTTCAGGTGCATTCCTCTCTTCTTATTCTCATGTGACATCTTTAGTCTAGATATAATCTCTGGGAAACAGTAGCCATGAGGTAGTGATAGATCATTACAGAACCCTTATTACTGCCTTCTCAGCCTCTCAAATTACACCAGCAAGTGCTTTTCTACATATTTTTAGATGTAAGAAACATAAACATGAGTTGAATAGCTACATTTTTTTAAATTTTATGTATTCCTTTTTATTTTATATATTCTTTTTTTTTAAAGATATTTTCTTTATTTACATGTCATACGATATCTCCTTTCCCAGTTTTCCCTCCGGAAAATAAAATAAAATAAAAACAAAAACAAAAAAAAATCCCTGTTCCCTCCCCCCTCCCCCTGCTTGCCTCCCCACCCTCTCCTGTTTACTGGCCCTGGCATTCCCTACACTGTGGCATAGAACCTTCACAGGGCCAAGAGCCTCTCTTCCCACTAATGACCAAAGAGATCATCCTCTACTATACATATGCTGCTGGAGCCATTAGTCCCACCATGTGTACTCTTTGGTTGGTGGTTTAGTCCCTGGGAGCTCTAGTTAATTCATATTGTTGTTCGTCCTAAGGGCTGCAAACCCTTCAGCTCCTTGGGTTCTTTCTGTAGCTCCTTCACTAGGGACCCTGTACTCAGTCCAATGGAAGTCTGTGAGCCTCTACTTCTATACCAGTCAGCTATATTATTTTAATAAAACATTTTCTGTGAAGTAGTATTCCTAAATGAATAAAGAAGAAATGATCTTCATTTCACACCATGAAGGTTGCAATTCCATATTATCATTGTGGATTTTTTTGTGCTAAACATCTTTTATACCTGCTACTGAAAGACCTCACAGGGTCAAAAGTTTGTGGACATAATTTCCTCTTGTCTTGCTTATAAGTTTTTGTTTCTTTATATATTTTTATTCACTTAATACACACTGGAATGGATATAGTACAGAAAGTAGGCAAAAACGCTCTCTTAATTTAAGGGACCTTAAGATCTGCCTTAAATTATCTACTTTTTGACAAAGTCTAGAAGTTTTCATGAATTCTCTCTTCTTTCTACATAAAATAAAATCATTAGTATTCTTTACTGTTCTTTTTTCATAAACCATTGGGTACAAATTTTGCTCATTATTCTTAATAAAATTCTGCAAATATAGTATACAGTAATGAAGTAATAAGAAGGATGCTATAACTGTTTATGTGATTCTAAAAATGTCAAATGTCTATGTCATTATAAAAATATAATTTAAACAAAACAGATTCTCACATATAATTTGTACTGGAAATGAAAATAATCCCATTGTTCCAAATTGAAGCTTATTGTGCATGGTCCCATAGCATTAGTTTGTTTATATGAAATTCCATAAAATGATAACATTTATTCAGCAAGGGCAGTGAAGAGATCTACTGTATATTGCCTCATGTAGTAAGGTCTAGATTGGAGCAGCTGAGCTACCTGTACAGCTCTTTCATCAGAAATACAATCAAGAGAGGGGATGGCAGCAATATTAACTAGAACTTTTATAAGAAATTCTTTGGAAAGTTACAGCAAGTCACAGGCTTACTAAATATGGGGGATTATAAGATGATGCCTCCTCTTCTCAATACTTCTTTGCCATACCACTGGCCTCCAAAACAATGACAATGTATTTTAACTGAATATCTGTATCATACAAGTGATAGCGGAGGAGTAAAACTCACTCACCTTGAAAGACAAAAGCAAGGACTCTAGAGGTATTTGAAAAGCCTAAAATGCACAGAAATAATGTAATCACCAATGTGGTAGTTTGAATAAGAATGGTCCCTATTAGTTCATATATTTAAATGTTTAGTCATCAGGAAGTAGCACTATCTGAGAAGGATTAGGAGAGAAGGACTTGGAGTAAATGTGGCCTTGTTGGTGAAAATGTGTCTTTGGGGTGGACTTTGAGGTTTCAAAAGCCCCTGTCAGGCTGAGTATCTCTCTCTTCCTCCTCCCTGAAGATCTGTAGAAATGTCAGCAACTTCTCTAGCCCCAAGAAGCCTGCACACTCTTTGCTTCTTGCCATCATGATATCAGACTAATGCCCTGAACTGTGAGCAAGCTAAAACTAAGTGTTTTCTTTTATAAGGGTTCCTGTGGTCATGGTGTTTCACCACAGTGATAGGACACTGACTAAGACAAGAATGAAACACATAGCTACATTAATATGGATCCTAACACTAGAAGTCTACTTAGTGCAATTCTTGCTACACCAAACAATTTGTGAATCTTTCAACAACAAATGAAAGTTAAAGATATACCAACATGATAACAGTATCAGGAAGGGAATATAAGATGATGGTAATGAAAATATTTAAGTTTCTTCATGGAAAAAACAAAAAGAAAATCTGCAAGAAGACAAAAAATATATGCAGATATATAAAACAATGGAGTAACAAAAGGAAATATTATAAATAAAATAGAGCTTAATATGAAGACTACTGCAATGAGTCCAACAATAGATTTGAGTGGCCAGGGAGACAGTAGCCTTCCAGGTCAGTCAACAAGACCAGGCCTATATGTCACAGGCTGAGAATTTGCATAATGTTTGTCCAGGTTCAATTTCAGTATCACAAAACTAAAATAAAATGAACAGAAACATCCAACAGTGAAAAATTAGTAAGGTAAGGAAAAATTTAAAAAGTAAAAACATTGAGTAAAATTCAGAAGATTGACTACTCAAGTACATAAAATGTTGAAATGAGAGAGAATGGAGCAGAAGATGTGCTATAAATTATTGAAAAGAGTTTGAACGTGAAATTTCTAAAATGAATCATGAAAATCAATCTAGAAAATCAGGAACCAGAGGCCATCAAACTGATCCATACCTATGATGACACATACACATGTTCATATACTACAGAACAAAAAAGCTCAAGAGACCAAATTTGAGGGGAAGTATTTCCCAGAAAAGAGACAGAGCAAGGGCATGGGAGAGAGAGAAGAGAGAGAAGAGAAAGAGAGAAAGAGAGAGAGAGAGACAGAGAGAGAGAGAGAGACAGAGAGAGAGACACAGAGAGAGATTATTCACTGAACTGCTACAAAAAAGTCAGTGCATTTTAGGAAGAAAGTAATCAGATCAGAAACTTAAATCAAAGGAAGAGAGAGAAAAGGAAGGTAGGAAAGGAGGAAGAGAAAGGAATAATTGAAATTAAAATGTTTTAGTTTTCTCTTCCTAAGTTTGAAGTCCCAAATTACCTTTATTTAAAACAATAGTGGCAAGAAAAACATGAACAAAATAACCAAAAGCAAGGAATTAGTTATCAATTATCTACACTAAAACTGCAACTTATAATGTCTAAAGCAAGCAATATAGTACTTATAAAAGATATTAATAAGTACATTGTAATTGTTAATATTATCAAAGTGAGAGAAGTTAACAAAAGTAGCTTATTACAAGAAAAACTAAAATAACATAAAACATGGTAGAGCATAATTATACTTTACCAATCATGACTTTAAATGAAGCTATTACAAATATACCAACTACAATAAAATAGATAAAAAACAAAAGGCAATCATTACTATCTAAAATAAGCTCATTTTAATTATAAGATCCTTGTGAGAACAATATAAAACAAGGAGTAGACTATATGATCTAAAGAAAACTGGAAGAAGGATATTAATCTCTTACAAAACAGACTTCACAGTAGATAAAATTAGGTCACAATAAGGGACAAAGCATAATGCTAAGGGAATGGGTTTAAAGAAGCACCTCAGCATTGTGGAGTTTTGTACCTACCAACAGGCCATGGAAATGCACGACCTAATATTCATAGGACTGAAGGAAGGATAGGAGAGTATACAATCATAGCTGTAGGCTGAAAGTTCCTCATTTCTGATATGTGAACTGGACAGAAATTAAATCAGGGCAGGGTAGACTAGAACATCACTGTTGTTCCTCTCCGTCTAATTGACACTGCAGAATCAGTTCTTCAGAATTCCCAGAATACTCACTCTTCTAAAGTTCACATGGAACTGTCAAGAGGATAAACTATGTTGTAGGACATAAGATTCATGTTGCTGGTGTTTAAAGATGGTGAAAATTATGCAAATTTTGTTTTTCCAACTGTAGTAGAATTAAATTAGAAATCAACATCAAGTATATCTGGAATATTACCAAATGTTGGGGACTAAATGACATTCATGTCAATAACGAGAGTTACATATGACACAAAAACATTTGAATGTATTTTGGATTAAATGAAAAAATATTTTCAGGAGTAACTTATGCTATAAAACAGTACAGTATCTAAAACAAAAATATATGTAGAACATCATATAAAACAGAAAGCAAAGGCCTTCTCCTAAAGACAGTGGTGTTGCAAGTGGGAAAAGAACAAAGAGATCGCTACAATATGAGCTCAAGACTGGTGAACTGGGGTAAGCATTGATTTTTATAATTTATACAGAGCAGATTCATCTTCGACATGATGACAGTGATATTTCACCTATTTTGTCATTTCCTGACACTCTCAACCCCAAAAATGATTTACTTTACTCATGATAAAATATCCAATAAACTCTAACTCTAAAATTTATGCAAAATACCTTATTAGGAAACAAGGAGAATATAGGCAATGACCAATTACAATGAGAGGGTGTATGGAAATATTGTCTGTTTCCTCTATCAGTTCTATTTGAGTTTTCTTTTCTTTTCTTTTTTCTTTTTTCTTTTTTTGTTTGTTTTTCTAAGACAGGGTTTCTCGGTATAGCCTTGGCTGTCTTAAAACTCACTGTAGATCAGGCTGGCTTCAAACTCAGAAATCACCTGCCTCTGCCTCTCAAGTGCTGGGA
Source organism: Mastomys coucha (assembly GCF_008632895.1). Taxonomy (NCBI): domain Eukaryota; kingdom Metazoa; phylum Chordata; class Mammalia; order Rodentia; family Muridae; genus Mastomys; species Mastomys coucha. Next base: position 58,881,330 of record NW_022196912.1, read on the forward strand.
TTAAAGGCATGCACCACTGCTGCTCAGCTTTTCTGTTTTATTTTCAGAGCTCGCTTGCTTTCTGAATTCACATTTAAGGTTATGTGTCACCCTGACATATACATCCCAACCTCATTACCATTCCCTTATCTCTAACTCTGCCAATACTTTGTTTTAGTTAAGAGGACCATTGCTGTGATGAAACACCATGACCAAACTAACTTATTTCACTCAGAGTTTCATATAATATGTCATCATCAAAAGCACTGGGACAGGAATTCACACAAGGAGGAACCAGGAGGTGTAGGCTGCTGCAGAGTGCAGAGAAGGGTGCTGCTTATTGGCTTGCTCTTCATGACTTGCTGTCATATATGGCCCAGAACCACAGCCAATGGATAACACCATCCACACTGCTCGGGTCCCTCCTTTCAACCACTAATTAAGAAAATGCCCTATTAGGTTGTGTACAGGCTAATATTCTGGAGGACTTTTTTTAATAGAGCCTCCCTTCTCTCTAATGACTCCAGGTTGTGTCAAGTTGACATAAAACTATCCAGCACAAACTTCTTATACTGATTTGTTCTTAATTTCAATTTTGAGACTGGGTTTCACTATGTAGCCTGAGCTGGCCTTAAACTCACATTCTCCTGCCTTAGCCTCTCAAGTAACAGGAATTAGACATGTTCCACAACTTTCAGCCTTATGGTAAAAAGTGTTTTGACATGCTATTACAATAAATTCAGTTTTCTTAGGCTAAGGTCTGACGATATACATTGTTCCATCTTTAAAATATCAGTGCATCTGTTTCTTTGTTTGGCAAGTGCTAAGTTTACTTTTTTTGTTCTACTGTAAATGCCTTTTAAATGGAAAATATAGTGCTTTTACATTTAATTCAACTGAAATAACTAAGACCTGTACTATTTTAGTATGTACTTTGTTTATACTTTATACTCCTTTGTTTTATTTTAATACATGTAGATCTTATTATTCAAATTATTTTGTTTCCTTGATAGAATTTCTCTAGCTTATGTAATGTTTTCTTAACTTATCATTCAAATGTTATTACACCTTTGCAAGTATTATCAGAACATAACATTTACCTTCTTTCTGTGTTCATGTCTCTGTACCTTTTATTAATTTCACAATTAATTCTTTTCAATAAACCATCAGCATTTTTAAAAGTATTTCAACTTCTAAGAAAATAATCTATACTAATCCATGTTTAGGTTCCTTTTTAGGTTTCCTCCATTTATTTACAAGGAACAATTGAAATGACACAATTTCATTTTCATTTTATCTTGAAAATCTACCGATAACAACTCATAGTGGAAATCTGGTGGCAAAGAGTAATCACTCTTTTTAGTTCATATGTTAAAATGCTCCTTTAAAATATAAGTCAAATGTATTTATACTATATTTAATTGTAATATTATTAATACTGAAATATAGAAATATAAATGGTTAAATATATGTATATATGTGTGTGGAAAAGTGAAAATGGTCATTTCAGAAGACAGCAATATTACTTAGAAATCATAATTTTACTAAGGCTTACAACATAAATATCATACTGTTTTCCCAAGATGAAATTCTGTATGAAATACATGATCTTAAGTAACTTAGCTCAGTTGGAGTTTAATATTCCTACCATATTAAATAGGCTGAAGAACAGTTTTGAAGAAAAGAGTAAGAAACATTCAGTAATACATTGAAAGAATATAGTGAGAGAGTAGTTTTTTCCTTCCTGCATTTCTTCCATAATTTTGCCTTTCAATCTCTTTAGGATTGAAGGTAGCAACAAGGCTGGTCACCATATTTGTCTCTTCCTTATCCATCTTTCTGCTTATGCATTACTGTGGATGGATGCAGCATGAACTAACTACATAAAAGTCAACAGAACCTTCTTATCAAGCATAAATAGGTTTAACCCTCTTTTTTCTCCTACAGCTAAACATCAAGTCTCAGTCATATTACACAGCTCAGTCACTATGCTCTTTCATGTCCCCACCTGAGACTCATACACAGATTCTCAAATAACTTCCTTGTCCCACGTGCTTTTAAATCTAACCCAAGTTCAGTTTTTATGGAGCAAATAAACTGCCTATATGTGCTTCCTTTTACTTTCCTACCATCAGATTGTTGTATATGGTAGCATTAACTTCTGCTGGTCCCTAATCTTATTATGAATGATTAATATAAAAAAATTAAGAAGGAAAGGAAAGTAGAACTAAGAGTATAGATTTTCTATATTCAAACACAAAACCCATTAGAGTATATGGTTATTTTGCAGTTTGTTTCTTTTTGTTATTAGATGTTTTCTTTATTTACAATATCTCCTTTCCCAGGTTCCCCTCCAAAAGAAAAAAGAAAAAAAAATAAAATAAGAAAAAAAAATAAAAAAATAAAAAAAAACTAAAACAATCTCCTGTTCCCTCCCCTCTCAACCTGCTTACCACCCCACCCTCTCCCACTTCCTGGCCCTGGCATTCCCCTACACTGGGGCATAGAACCTTAACAGGGCCAATGTCCTCTCCTCCCATTGATGATGGACTTTGCCATCCTCTCCTATACACATGCTGCTGGAGCCATGAATCCCCCCATGTGTACTCTTTGGTTGGAGTTTAGTCCCTGGGAGCTCTGAAGGTACTAGTTAGTTCATATTGTTGTTCATACTAAGGGGCTGCAAACCCTTCTGTTTGTTTCTTTAATAGTTCAATTTCTTCATCCCTTTATGAACTAACAGTCACAATTCTTGTCAAATAAAACAAGTATCAAACTGATTTAATCAATCTATTTAATCTAAGTATTAAACTGATTTAAACAATCTATAATTGTTTACCCAATGATACCTGGAGTTATTTTGGGACAACCTATAGCTACTTAATAGTTACACACTTCTTGGTTTTTAAAGTTATCTATGTTATATACCAAATTAGTTATTGTATGAATCAGCTTATTCAGTTGAATTAACCTTCAACACAGCAAAAAACCTTCAAAGTTTTAAGATTTCTTTTTAGACTTAGTATGTCACTGTTGTTATGCTTTTGTATATAAAGTAATGAATACAAAGTATCCTGAAATTGCACTAGTTCAGGTCAAGATGACACTAAAATTAGTTAGCTGTCTTCTTTGAATCAAAGGTAAACACTAACTAAAATCATCTTGAATAATCTCAGTGGTAATGTCACATTAGTAGGAATCAATTTCACAAGTAGCTACTAAAAGGTGCAAAGGCAAGTGAAAGTCACTAGACACAAAGCAGCTTTTAATTTTGAAAAGTGAGATTATTAAATAATAACCATGCATGATATTAAAAATGTGTTCATAGGAATTGTCAGTATCAAGACTTATGATGAAACAGGTGAAAATACTTCTTTAAAATAATGCAATATATATGGATGATGATAGGCAATTTACCAAAAACCTGTTCTAAATTTTTCCATTATTTGAGTATTAACCTTTTTAAATTATTTATACTATGACTATCACACAAGTAGGAAGTCAAATGGGAAAGTATTTGGTCTCTGAACAAACCCTTGCTTCATTTACTAAATAAGTGTACATCCATTAAAGTCAATCACAGCAATTATTATTATAATGAGCAGGGCCCCATTCAAAAGAGAAAAGCTTTTGTTGCAAGCATAGCATGTGTCATCCACACCAAACTCTTTTTAGTGTTATCCACGTAATCCTTTCATCATCCCTCTGTGGTAGCTATTAATAACTCCACTGAGGAGAGAAAATTGCCTGACTCGCCCAAAGTCAAACATCTAGTGTCAGCAACTCAGAATTCAAATGAGACCGATGTAACTTTAGAGTCAATAGGTATACAATATATTCATTTGCTCAAGAAATGAGAAATCCAGGGGTTACATTGTGTGACAAGAATACAAAGAACACACTCTTCTAGTTCTCCATTAAGGACAATCCTGGCACTTCACTCAATCTGTCTCTTCATTGTTTAGACCTGAGGTGATGATTGACTGGGAAAATTAAGAGGCACAGAAGTGGCTTTATCTTGTAGATTTTAGAAGAAATGTCACTACCAAAGTTTGTACCTAGTAGGAGACTAGCAAAAAATATAAGACAAAGCTTGGCTCCTGTTCAATAAACGAAGACATTTGATTCCCCTTTGCTTCTGCCCACAAGACCCATCCAAGCACCGTGTTCTACTAATACTCTAATACTAATACACTGTGTTACTAATACTAACAATTTTAATTATTGTTTACATACTACTGAAATAGCCTCCCAGATATTTTCTTATACTCATTCTTCTCTGTAGCCCAACATGAATGGTATAGAGATATTCTTTAAAGACAGATCTATGCATGACAGGTATAGAGGCTCATAGCATAGAGATCAGAACAGTGGCTATTTGAATAAGAATATGAAATCTTTAATACGAGCATGTAGAGCTTACAAGAATCAGCTTCTGTCAGCCAATTTTCACATTCTATTTACATACACTCTATAACATAATTCATTTTTCATGGTGAATTTCCTAAGGGCTGCCACCTACTTGCAAAAGGAAACTATTCCTTATAGTTGTATTACATATAGTTTCCAACATATTTTCTATGAACAACTGTATACTTGTGTAATTTCTTTTAAAATACATTTTTTTGAAATGCTTCAAACCTTCTGTGCTCTCATGGCATTTCAAATCAGCTTTTTACCATATTCTCATATGGTAAAATAAACTGAGTAATTAAGTTTTTGTAGTGTATCTCTCCAGTTAATCTATGAGCTTTACAAGATAAAAAGCCACATTTATATCAGGTTGACCATATTTTGGGTGCCATACTGCACTGTTTAATTTGTGTATGTTTGTTTGGTAGGCCTGTGTTGCAGCATTTTCTCTGCCCAATCACATTTGGGCAGTGATAGGTCTGTGACTGGACAGGAATAGAAAGACAGAGCTAGAAATTTAGGGTGAGAGAGGTCAGAGGCAAGGGGAGAGGCAAAGAGAAATCAACATGGAGGCAGACAAACAGGAAGATGATCCTGATCCCACATGGTTTTAACAGCCACAGATAGCTAAGGTTTTCACAAGGTTAGAATAATTGTGTTAAAGCATTATCTTTATCATTTGGCTCTGAAATTATTGTATGGGCATCTTGTAAATTGTGATCTTATTGATATATAAACCTGATTGAATAACTAAGCCTTAAGAGTCATGTTTCTACCAGGTAACTAGGTGCTAGATGACTGATTGTGGTGTGTATGTGGTGTTGCATGTAAAGGAGATGAACTTGCAAGCTGGGAGAGAATATAGCGACCCCAATCAGACATAGAGATGAAGCCGGCCAGTATCTGTACTAGAGCAGAACTTGGTCCAGTGGGACAGGAGAGTTTGAGGGATGATCTTTTTTAATATTTCCTGCAACAGACCTGTCTTTCTTTCCTTCATTCTTTCTGCTTTATTTCTTTCTTTTGTTCTCTCTCTCCCTTCCTTCCTTCCTTCCTTTCTTCCTTCCTTCCTTCCTTTATTTTTATTCTTTGTTGTTTATCATCCTAATGATAAAAGATAGAGCTGTCTGAAAAGACATGGTAGGGATGATCTCAATAGGGAAAACACCATTAGATTAGCCTGTAGACAAGTCTGTGAGACATTCTCTTGATTAATGATTGATGTGGTAGGGGTCAGCCACTGTTGGTGGTACCATCCATGGGCAGCTGGTCCACAGTTGATAAGAAATCAAGCTGAGGAAGTCAGTAAGCAGTGTACCTCCAAGGCCTCTGCTCAAGTTCCTGCCTCTAAGTCCCTGCCCTGATTTAAGTTCCTGATTGGATTCTCTCAATCACGACCCTAATAAGTCAAATGAACCCTTTTCTTCCCAAGTTGCTTTAGATCATAGTCTTTATACAACCAGTGAGAGAAAAAAAAACTTGGATACTTACAGAGGGCAAGCAGCCATAGGAGTTTGTCAAGTGAGTAGTAAACAATTGGAATCTCTGACATACAAAACAATATAGTATTATACTCCGCAGCATCCAGTTATACTGGTTTGTGGCCCTCCCTTATCAAGAACATCTGATTATTATGGTTGCAGTTCTCCACCCATAAGTCACCAGCTGATGAATCCAACAATTGAGAGGTAGTTGAACTATGAGGGTGCTGATTTTATTAGAACATTGATTCCCTGATACATTAATAATGTGATGACCCGATTGGGAGGTCAAAGAAAATCGCTGATAGGTCTGGCTTAAGAAAGTGGTTCCAAAGAAGCATGGCCTAGAAGTGTGTATCTTGTCTGTGATCTATTCCTGTGTTACTCTCTGATTCCTCGCTACCATGATGTGAGGAGCTCTTCTCCACCATGCCATTTGACCATGGTGTTCTACCTAATAGTAGGCCTAATGTAATGGAAATAGATAAGCACAGCCTGAAACGTCTGAAACCATGAAACAAAACATATTCTTCCTTCGAACTTGCTTAACTAAGATATCTGATTAGGTAACAAAATAATGAGTGAGATGCAGTCCTTTCATAAGTTCCATTGTGCTAAACACTATTAATCCAATATCACACATTTTTTTTAGTTAGGTAGCTGTCCTTAATGACAAAGTGACATAAGGTCATGGAGAAGAGAAACAGATGTTTGTGTTGTTAACTTCCCAGTTGATATAATCCAGGACCAAAGTTAGGTCTTCACCTAATCCAGGTAATCCCTCACAGGCATGCACAGAGGCTAAATAATACCTGACAATTGTGCCTAGAGGCTTGCCTGCTACAGAATTCCAGAAGTCCTGTCACCGTGACAATCAATAAGGATGATTTGCAAGGAATAAAATATGATAGGAATTCTACCATTTATAAAATATATTCCTTCACAATGTGGAAAATAAAGTCTAAATTTAATTGATAACTCTTTAGATTTATTTTATTAAAACTCAAAAAGTGATGTGACTGTGGGATATCGATCCCATCCTTCACTTGATGCCCTGTCTTCCTGCTAGAAGTTGGTTCTATAAGTTCCCTCTCCCTACTCTTGGGCATTTAATCTAAGGTCCCTTCCTTTGAATCCTGAGAGTTTCTTACCTCTCAGGTCTCTGGTGCATTCTGAAGGGTCCCCTCAGTGTCCCATTACCTGAGGTTGCCTGTTTCCATTGTTTCTGCTGGCCCTCAGGGCTTCAGACCTTTTCCCTCACCCAATACCAGATCAGGATCCCCTCTCCCATGACTCCCCACTACTGTCCACTTCCCCAGGTCCCTCCCTCCCTCCCTACTTGTGATTGCTTTCTTCTTTCTCCCAAGTGGTACTGAGGCATCCTCACTTGGGCACTTTAGCTTGTTGGCCTATTTGAGTCCTGTGGACTGTATTCTGTACTTTATTTATTTATTTATTTATTTATTTATTTATTTATGGCTAATATCCACTTACTAGTGAGTATATACCATGCCTGTTCTTTTGAGTCTGAGTTACCTCACTCAGGATGATATTTTCTAGTTCTTTCCATTTGCCTGCAAAAAACATCTCTGACCCATAATTGTTCCTGTCTGAAAGAATTAGAGGGATAGAAATGGAAAGGAGCCTGAGGAGAAGAAGGTGTAGTAACAAGCCCAAAGTGGGATCCAGCTCAAGGTGAGGCCCCAAGGCCAGACACTATTACTGAGGCCATGCAGTGCTCACAAAAAGGGACCTACCATGACTGTCCTCTGAGAGACCCAACAAACAACTGAAAGAGTCAGATGCAGATATTTACACCCAACCAATGGACAGAAGTAGCTGACCCCTGTTGTTGAATTAGGAAAGGCTGAAAGAAGCTGAGGAGAAGGGCAACTCTGTAGGAGGACCAGCAGTCTCAATTAATCCTGACCCTCAAGATCTCTCAAACATTGGACCGCCCAACAGACAGCATATACCAGCTGATATGAGGCCCCCAACACACATATAGTGAGGGCTTCCGGGTCTGTGTTCATTTAGAGATGATGCACCTAACCCTCAAGAGTTTGGAGGCCCCAGGGAGTTTAGAGGTCAGGTAGGGTGCCGGGTGGGGGCATCCACGTGAAGACAGGGGTTCAAGGGGGAGAAAGTGTGGGATGTGGAGCAATCAGAAGGTGGATCAGAGCGGGAGGGGAATGGAATATGGAGTGTAAAAAATAAATTAACTTTAAAACATCAGAAAGAAATTTATTAGTGCTATGAAAGAATGCTCTGTTTCTCAGACCGTGGAAAGAAAACTGTATTAGAGGCTAGAAATGTGTATGCCAGACAAGGGTGTGCAAGTTATTTTGATATAAAGTGTGTGATACTCTTGCTATTAACTCAGTTTATTTTGTTATTTCTATTTCCTTTAGGAGCAACTGTCACTATTACTTCAGATTATACCTGCCTTACAGGCAAGAGGAATGCTGGCACAAATGAAATAAAATGTTTCGACTAAATTTTAAAGAGGGTAGAGTCAATAAGTTATTTATCACAATAGATCCTAAAATGGTTTCTTAAAGCCCAATAAAATAATAAATTATACCAGTCGACAAGTTTATTGCTTTCAGTAGCCTGCTCAACACTATCCATTCATTACCTCTTTGCTACATATTGTTTTCCTTATAATTAGATTGGTTAGTGATAAAACTGATTAAAAATCATTATAAACTCACCTATCTACTGCACAGGACTTGATCTCAGCCACACAATCAAGTTGTATTGGAACTTATTTTATTTTGAAGACTGATCTGATAAATTAAGTGTGAGAGAATTGTCAGGGAAATAAAGATTTCACACTTCTGAGGTTCCACTTCTGAGTTTGTGCTATGGATATGTATGTATGCCTATACATGCATCCACATAAACCAACACATAGGTACAGATAAAGTAAGGAAAAAGATGAACAACAGTATTTAAATACTCCTCATTGTAACCTCTAATTTAATTATTTGATATATATTAAAGAATATGTTTAGAGGAATCTCTCTGCTTGATGCAAAAACAAAGAGATGCTCAAGGGATATTCAGTCACATTTAATATTTCAGTTTATGAACAGGCTTCAGTGTTTATTAGATGAGCCATTAAATTTAGAAATCATGATTCTGTGATTCAGGCTCCTTTAAAGGCATCTCACAGCTGATATCTATAGATTAATCCCCCACCAAAATTTGTTCAACCTAGAGACCTGAATTGATTTTTAGTGAGGAACTAGCAGACAGTCTTGAAGCATACCTGGGATGAACAGTCTTGATAATGCAACAAGATTCAGAATTATCTAGGGGACACACCTCTTGGACTGCATATGATCGTGACTCCAGAGATGTCTGAAGTACAAGGAGAAGCATACTCTGAGGGAGAAAGCTTCAAACAAGAATCTGGAATCACAGACTGAAAACAAATGTGGAAAGGAGTGGAGCAGATACCCTTATCACTGGCACTCCCTGGCTACAGAGAAAGTCTGACCAGTGGGCTCACATTCCATGGTCACATATTGTTTGTGATCACGGGCTATTCCCACAACGAAAAGCCAAGATAAAACATTTCAAGAGAAAAACTACACATTTTGTCAGTAATTTGCTTCTGCCAGAAAAAAAGCAATATAGAATATTTGTTCATAGATGTGGAGTCACTAATATGTGAAGCCTGGTGGTATGAGTTTTAGTCATAATAAATCTGAGAGTTATTTCTTACTGATTATATTGAAACCTAAATCCTGGATCTACAGTTGTCTCAGAGATTTGAGCAGCTACACATAATTCTATAAAACTTTTTTAAAGCTTTTTGTCTCTGCCTTTATTAGCCAAAAAATTCATTCTCTAAGATTCCTGTCTAATACATTTGTGATTGAATGAAACATAGGGAAACTGGGATGAGGCATGTTATCATATAGATATATTATTGCTAGTGGAAACCTGCCTTTCTGGTAGACACAACTAAATTTCAATTTGCTTTCTGGAACTTGTGGCAAAATAAATTATACTTGGTAATGAAAGTTTGAGAGTAGAGACCTATATGTCTTTGCAAGAGTTCTGATAACCTTTTAGAGGGCACACATTTTCATAATTTTATACTATCTCTTATTTCTACATGTTGAATTATAAAAGACAAACTCTGGAAATACATGTGTTTATATGAACTTTAAATTACACTACAAAATATAAAAATTAAATTTAGACTACATTTTGAAAGCATTTTATAGAAAACAATAAAGAACATTTCGGTCAGAATTCAACACACACACACACACACACACACAGAGAGAAGACCTTTATTGATATTTATGTAAGTAAAGAGATTAACACTAAGCAGTCCCTTATGACCTGAAACTACTCAAAACTACAATGAAGTTTATGGTTCTAAGAGTTCACAGAATCCTTGATTCAGTTCAAATAACTTAAATCAATAGAGTTTCACTAAGGGAATGTAAAATCTTTAAAGTCTGGGAAATTGTCCAGGGTTGAAATTAACATCTGACTTCTAACTATTACCACTTAGCATATAGTGTTGTCAGCTAACATAGAAATTAAGAAGGAGTCTATATAGTAGACTTCCTTGAAATATGTGACTAGTATATTCTCAAAATATATGCCCTGAAAATATTTGCTCCTATATTTTTCTTGTCACAGGAAAAATTATGAAATTATTATTGAGGGGCATAACAGAAAGAGCTTCTAAAAATGACTCAAGCATGCTGGTGGATGTCTACAGTCTTAACCATAGGGACAATGAGGCTGGAAAAAAAATCAAGACTTAAAGGCCATCCTAGGTGACACAATGAAACTAGGTCTCAAAACAAAAATAGAAACAATATTAGGGAAGATTAGATCAGAGAAAAAAATGAATGCTTAATAAATAATAATTATGTGTTCATTGAGTACATGTATGATTATACATAATTGTAATAAGTTGATTATAATTAAATATCTATTTAAGATGCTTAGGAACTAGATGTCTATATTCAAAATAAGGTGGGCACTGACTTACACACACACACACACACACACACACATACACACATATGGATAAATAAATATAAAAGAAAGAGAGAGAAAGAGAAAAGAAGAGAAAGGAAGGAAGGAAGAAAAAAGAAAGAAAGAAAGAAAGAAAGAAAGAAAGAAAGAAAGAAAGAAAGAAAGAAAGAAAGGAAGAAAGAAAGAAAGAAAGGAGGAAAGAAAGGAAAGAAGGAAAAAGTATAGACAAGTAGTACTTTCTGGACCTAAGTACTTTTGTGCCTTTACTGTTAGAGTGTTAAGTTTCTCTAGAAGAGTAACAGAACTGAAAATAATTCATTGGATTTGTTCACAAAATATGGTCTGGAGAATCCAACAATGGCTGTCTTACTTTGGAGAGTCTGAGAACCTGGTAGTTTCTCAGTTTGGGAAGGATGGGTGTCTCTGAATTACCAGAATGACTATGTGATCCTAGAGGCTTTTTTTTTTCACTTTTGAAATGTATTCTTTTTTTTAATTAGGTATTTTCTTTATGTACCTGTCATATGATATCTCCTTTCCCAGTTTCCCCTCTGAAAAAAAGAAAAAAAAAACTTGTTCCCTCCCCTCAGTAGAGGCTCACAGCCATCCATTGCACTGAGCACAGGTTCCCAATGAAGGAGCTAGAGAAAGGACCCAAGGAACTGAAGGGCTTGCAGCCCTTAGAGGCTTTTTGAAGAGGTATTGATATCCAGTCCACAGAAGCATGGCTCTGACATTAGTTGAGAATGCAAGAGAAACTGGGATATGAATTTGCCAGTGAGACCAAAGGCAAGCAGACCAAAGCAAAGTTTTCTTCTACCTCCTTTTCTCCAGGGTGCTACTTGATTGCAATATACACATTTAAGGTGGATTTTCAGGCTTCAAATAATCTAAGAAAAATCTCTCACAGGAGTGCTACAATGCTTAGTTTTTTGTTTTTTTTTTTTTTAGGTGATTCCAGATCCAATGAAGTTGACAACCAGAACTGATCATCACAACAGCTGTCCTTAATATAGGGCAATGCCATCCTGCAGAACCAGAGAACATTTGAAAAGCATGTGTCTGCCAAAGCAATTTTACTCAGAATCTATAAATTGTTTTTACTTCTCAGTAAGTGAAAATTCCACAAAACCTGCAAATGAAAAAGAATTTGAATAGGCATTTCTGTATTGAAAATATACAAATGCATTAGCACTAGAAAATAGTTTAATGTTATTACTTATTGGAAAATATGAAGCAAAATCACAGTGAAATCTTTTGACATTTACTAAGACATGTAAAATAAAAGGCTCCTAACACATATTGGCAAGAATGTATTAGTGATTTAAAATGAGTATGTCACACTGTATCCACTGGGCAACACAAGGAAGGGGAGCAAATACACCAGTGGGTATGTGAAACAGCAAAATCTTTTATTATTCACATGACATAAGCAGAATCCTTAATCCATCAGGCCCAACAGTCAAGGGCTCAGGAGCCTTGTCTCTTCTGACAGACCCCAGAGTAGGAACTGAAGCAGGGTTTATGGCATTAATCCAGCAAGTATCTGAGCCCAGTTAAAGTTACAATTGATACCAATCAGAACTCAGGGATTAGGGACTTTCTGAAGTGTTCTATCATTGTTAACTGACATTAAAGTGCTTTTGCCCACCAATCAAATTCATTTATTCTTTCTGTTGATAGGAACAGACATTATGTTTTAGGTAACTATTGTTATTTAGAGAGGGCTTTGGGGACAGGTATGGTTTGGAAAACTATTGTTGCTTAGAGAGGGGTTGGTCACTTTAGGCAAAATGGAGACTGAATTAAAAATGTCAGTACTTAAGACAAGTTCCTTTTATCCTCCCAACAAGTAAAGATTTTGTAAAATGATGTAGTAGTTCTTCAAATATTGAATGCAGAGCTACTCTATGACCCACCACAAGTACTCTAGAAAATGAAACCACAAAAACATGAACACAAATGTTAATAAGACTGTTCACAATAACAAAAAGTAAAAAGAATTCAATGTCTCCAAACTCATGGATGGATAATAAAATGTATCCTCCTATACATATTACTCTACAATAAAGAAAAATGAAACATAAATACATCTTGAAAACATTATATTAAATGAAAAGTGTCACAAAAGATTATACTTTGCATAATTCTATTTATAGATGACTAGAATATAGAAATTTAAAAGAGAATAGAAGTATAGTAAAATTTGTGTTTTCTTTCATCTGCAGTTAAGAGAAGATAAGAAGAACTGTTAATTCTTCTTTGGAAGTGAGATATCCTCTAAAGAAGGTATTATCATAACTACACACATCAATGAAAATTGAAAAACCAGTGATGAGTATCCTTTGAAGTGGTAAATGTTATGGACGGCATGTGCACTTCACATCTAGAGAACTGTTAAAAATAATCAAAATATTGGCACTGAGGAGATGGATCACTCAGTGAAGACCTTGCCATGAGGACTTGATGAATAGAATTGCAAATGATCTTACTTATTGTTTGGTACAACAGAAAAATATAAGAAGAAAATTGATTTGTGCATTCACCAATAGGAGACAGGTACATGAGTTATTTTCTTTCATTTAAACCACCTCAGAACACAAGAGATCAGTGAGGACATATTCACATCTAAATAAGGGAGAAGCAAGATTCACATGGATGTAAGCACAGAGAATACCATATTGCGGTGACCCCAGTGACTCATGAAGCTAACTTGAATGGACACAGCTCATGGAGTTGCAGACTATATTTCTCCTTTAAAATTTATTTTGTGTGTCTATAGTCTACCTACCTAACTACATACTCAAATATGTGTGTTATATTTTTGAGAGTGGACCTTTACCACTCCAAAATGGGATTAAATGGGAGTTAACTGCCTAAGTCCAATAACTGATATTGAAAAAAAGCTCTTGACTACAAAATCATATTTGTGTGTTTAATTGTTTTCAGTACACAAAAGGGTAGCATAACATGTTCAGATGTGTTTGAACATGTTTTCTATTGTGATCACAAACACAACTACCTCCATTATTCAGGATCTTGCTTAAGAGTTTATCACTGAGCTCTCTTGCCAATCACTTGAACAAACATAAGCTCTTCTTTTAATAAGCTATTATTTTCATTAAACATTTTATCTGCTTACATTTCAAATGCTATCCCATTACACTCTCCCAAACCCCCATCCAATTCACCCTCTCACCTTCCTCTTTGGCTCTATAAGGATGTTCCTCCACCCTCTAGCCCACTCCTGCCTCACCACTCTAGTATTCTCCTACACTGGGGCAGCAAACCTCTCTGACCTCCCATTGACGTCAGATGAAACCATCCTCTGATACATATGTATCTGGAGCCATGTAGACTCCAGTTGGTGGTTTAGTTCTTGGGAGCTCTGGGTGGTTCAGTTAGTTAATATTGTTTTTCATATAGGGTTGCAATCCCCTTCAGCTCCTTCAGTCCTTCCCCTAGCTCTTGCATTGGCATCCTTGACTCAGTACAATTGTAGGCTGTGAGTATCTGAATCTGTATCGGTCGGGTGCTGCTAGAACCTTTCAGGAAACAGCCATATGAAGCTCCTGTCAGCAAGTTCTATTTTCATCAGCAATAGGATGGGGGTTTGATGTCTACAGATGCAATGAATCCCTAGGTGGGGAGGTCTCTGGATGGCCTTTCCTTCAGTCTCTGTTCCACTCTTTGTACCTGTCTTTTTTTTTGGACAGACAGGAACATTTTTGGGTTAAAAATTTTGAGGTGTTGTGAGCCACCCCATCCCTCACCTGGGAGCTGTGCCTATCTACTAGAGATGGTCTCTATTTCCCTTTTGTTGGGAATTTCAGCTAATGCCATCCCCATTGGGTCCTGGGACACTATAGCTTCCCTGGAGTTTGGGACTTTCTAGTGGCTACCCCAGTTCCCCATCACCCACTGCTACATGCTTCTATTCAGTTATAATAAGTTATTTGTGATCTCAGTTTTCCCTTGTCTGGGTAACAGAAGATCTTCAATTTCCTACTTTTTTACCTGTGATATCTCTCCAGTGTCCTCAGACTTAGATCTCCTCAGTCTGTTTTGTTTTTTCTTTTTTCTTTTTTTGTTTTTTTGACACTCCAGATTTTATTCTCCTCCTGATCACATCCCAAATCTCCTCCCTGCCCTCCTCTCAAGGATGCTCCAACCCCCCCAACCCCCACCCCACGAGACCTCTAAACTTCCTGGGCCCTCTAGTATTTTGTAGGTTCTTTTGTAGGTTAGGTGCTTCTTCTCTGACTGAACACACACCTGACAGTCCTCTGTTCTATATATGTTGGGGTATGCTGCCTGGTTGGTGGTCCAGTGTCTGAGAGATCTCAGGGGTCAAGGTTAATTGAGACTAATGGTCCTTCTACAGGGTCACCCTCCTCCTCAGCTTCTTCCAGCTTTTCTATAATTCAACCAAAAGGGTCAGCAGCTTCTGTCCATTGGTTGGGTGCAAATATCTGTATCTACCTCTTTCAGTAGCTCTTTGTGTCTTCTGGAAGGCAGTCATGATAGGTTCCTTTTTGTGTGCACTCTGTAGCCTCAATAATAGTGTCAGGCCTTGGGGCCTCCCATTGAGCTGGATCCTACTTTGGATCTGTTGCTGGACCTTCTTTTCCTCAGGATCCTCTCCATTTCCATTCCTGTAATTCTTTCAGACTGGAACAATTATGGGTCAGAGTTTTGAATGTAAGATGGCAACCCCATTCCTTACTTGATGCCCTGTCTTTCTTCTGGAGGTAAGCTCTACATGTTCCCTCTCCCCACACTGTAGGAAATTTCATCTAAGGTCCTTCCCTTTGAGTCCTGAGAGTCTCTCACCTCCCAGATCTCTGGTACATTCTGGAGGGTCCACCCCCAACCTCCTACCTCTCAAGGTTGCCTGTTTCCATGCACTCTGCTGGCCCTCAGGGCTTCAGTTCTTTTCCCCCACCTGATACCAGATAATGTTCCCCTCTTCCCCATGTCCCCTTTCCCTCCCATGTCTCTCCCCCCCTCACCCTTGTGATTGCTTTCTTCTCCTTCCCAAGTGGGACTGAGACATCCTCACTTGGGCCCTTCAGTTTGTTGACCTTTTTGAGTTCTGTGCACTATATCTTAGATATTCTATATTTTTTTCTAATATCCACTTATTAGTGAGTACATACCATGCATGCCATTTTGGATCTGAGTTACCTCACTCAGGATGATATTTTCTAGTTCCATCCACTCACATTCAAAACTCAGAATATCCTCATTCTTAATAGCTGAGTAGTATTCCATTGTGTAAATGAAGCACATTTTTTTTTTTAATATCCAGTCTTCTTTCTTGGCACAACTGCTTTGTTTCTAGCTTCTGGCTACCACAAACAAGGCTGCTATGAGCATAGTAGAACATGTGCCCCTATGGCATGGAGGGGCGTCTTTGGGTATATTCCCAAGAGTGATATAACTCAGTCTTCAGGTGAATCTATTTTCAGTTTTCTAAGGAACCTCCAGATTGATTTCCATAGTGGTCTTACCAGTTTGCAACCCCACCAGCAATGGAGGAGTGTTCCTCTTTCTCCACATCTTCACCAAAATGTGATGTCACTTGAGGTTTTGATTTTAGCCATTCTGATTTGTGTAAGGTGTAATCTCAGTGTCGTTTTGACTTACATTTCTTTGAGATAGAGTTTCTTTTTGTAGCCCTGGCTGTCCTGGAATTCACTCTGTAAACCAGGCTTGCTTCAAACTCAGAAATTCACCTCCCTCTGCCACCCAAGTGCTGGGATTAAAGGCATGTACAGCCACTGTCCTGCTTGAACATTTCTTTAGGTGCTCATCAGCCATTCAAGATTCCTCTGTTGTGAATTCTTGATATAGCTCTATACCCTATTTTTTATTTGGTTGTTTGTTTTTTTAGTGGTTAGCTTCTTGAGTTCTTTATTTTATTTTGGATATTAACCCTCGATCAGATGTGGAGATAGTGAAATTTTTTTCCCAATCTGTAGGTTGCCAATTTGTCTTATTGAATACGTTCTTTGCCTTACAAGAACTTTCCAGTTTTATGGGGTCCTATTTATCAATTCTTGATCTTAGAGCTTACGCAATTGGAGTTCTGTTTAAGAAATTTCCCCCTGATCCAATGAGTTCGAGGTTCTTTCCTAGTTTTTCTTCTTTTAGATTCAGTGTATCTGGTTTTATGTTGAGGTCCTTGATCAGCTTGAACTTGAGCGATGTGCAAGGAGACAAATATGGGTCTATTTTCACTTTCTTATATACAGACAACCAGTTAGATCTCTACGTTGTGATTGTTTGTATTATGTTTGGCCCAGGGAGTGACACTATTAGGAGGTATGGGCCTGTTGGAGTGGGTGTGTCACTGTAGGTGTGGGCTAGAAGATCCTCACCCTAGCTGCCTGGAAGCAATATTCTGCTAGCAGCCTTTAGATGAAGATGTGGAACTCTCAGTTCCTTCTGTACCATGCCTGCCTGGATGCTGCCATGCTCCTGCCTTGATGATAATGGACTGAACCTCAGAACCTGTAGGCCAGCCTCAATTAAATGTTGTCCTTTATAAGACTTGCCTTGGCCATGGTGTCTGTTAACAGCAGTAAATCCCTAACACAGCCACCCTTTACTGAAGATGCTTTCTTTGTTCTATCATATATTTTTTGCTTCTTTGTCAAAGATCAAGTATGTGTAAGTGTGTGATTTTATTTCTGTGTCTTCAATTCTATTCCATGGAACAATGTGTCTATCTCTATACCAATATCATGCAGTTGTTATCACTATTGTCTGTAGTAGAGCTTGAGATCAGGGATGGTGATTCCCCTAGCTATTCTTTTACTGTTAAGAATTGTTTTCAATATTCTAGGTTGTTTGTTTGTTTGTTTTGCCTTTACAGATGAATTTGAGACTTGCTCTTTCCATGTCTTTGAAGAATTGTGTTGGGATTTTGATGGGTATTGCATTGATCTGTTTGATTGCCTTTGGTAGGGTGACCATTTTTCCTTTGTTAATTCTGCAAATCCATAGGCATGGAAGATCTCTCCATTTTCTGAGATCTTTGATTTCTTTCTTGAGAGACTTGAAGTTATTGTCACACAGATGTGGTTAGAGCTACCCTAAGATACATTATTTGTGGTTATTGTGAAGGGAATTGTTTCTCTAATTTCTTTCTCAGTCCGATTCTCATTTGTATAAAGGAAGGCTACTGATTTATTTGAGTTAATTTTATATCTGGCCACTTTGCAGAAGTTGTTTATCAGCTGGAGAATTTCTCTGATAGAATTTTGGAGTTGCTTGTGTATACTATCATATCATCTGCAAATAGTGATACCTTTATTTCTTCTTTGTCAATTTGTAATCCCTTAGTCTCTTTTTGTTGTCTATTGTTCTAGTTAAGCACTTTAAGTACTATATTGAATAGACATAGGGAGAGTGCTTATTCTTGTCTTTTCCCTGATTTGGGTGGAATTGCATCAAGTATCTCTTCATTTAATTTTACATTGGCTGTTGGTTTGTGTTAAATTGCTTTTATTGTGTTTAGGTATGGGCCTTGATCTCCTGATCTCTCCAATGTTTTTAACATGAAGGGCTGTTGTATTTTGTCAAATGGTTTTTCTTCATCTAAGGAGATGATCATGTGATTTTTTTCTTTAAGTTTTTTTTATATAGTGGATTATGTTAATGGATTTTTGTATATTGAACCAATCTTGTATCCCTGGGATGAAGCCTTCTTGATAGTCATGATTAATGGTTTTGATGTATTCTTGGATTAAGTTTGCAAGAATTTTATTGAGTATTTTTGCATCAATATTCATAAGCAAGATTAGTCTGAAGTTCTCATTTTTGGTTGGGTCCTTGTATATAAGAGTACTTAATGAATGAATTAGGTAGTGTTCCTTCTGTTTCTATTTTATGAAATAGTTTGAGGAAAATAGGTATCAGGTCTTCTTTGAAGGTCTTGTAGAATTCTGCACTAAATCCATCTGGCCCTGGGCTTTTATTAGTTGGGAGGTTTTTAATGATTTCTTCTATTTCCTTATAGGATAAGGGCCAGTTTAGATAGTTTACCTACTCTTGATTTAACTTTTCTATGTAGTTTCTGCCTAGAAAACCATCCATTTTATCTAGATTTTCCAGTTTTGTTGAGTATAGGCCTTTATAGTAGGTTCTGATGATTTTTTTTTAATTTACTCTGTTTCTGTTGTTATGTCTCCCTTTTCCTTTCTGATTTTGTTAATTTGGATACTATCTCTGGGCCCTTTAACTAGTTTGGCTAAGGGTTTTTCTATCTTGTTGGTTCTCTCAGAGAACCAACTTTTGGTTTTGTTGACACCTTGTATTGTTATTGTTGTTTGTATTTGGTTGACTTCTGCCCTGATTTTGACTATTTCCTGATGTCTACTCCTCTTGGGTGAGTTTGCTTCTTTTTGTTTTAGAACGCTCAGGCATGCTGTTAAGTTGCTAGAGTGAAGATCTTTTCAGCTTCTTTACCAGGGCACTTAGTGCTATGAATTAGCACTGTTTACATTGTGCCCCATAATTTTGGGTAAGATGTGTCAACATTTTTATTAAATTCCAGGAAGTCTTTAATTTTTTTCTTACTTTTTTTCCTGACCAAGCTATCATTGAGTAGAAAGTTCTTTTTCCATGAGTATGTGGGCTTTTTGTTGTTTTGCTGTTATTGAAGGCCAGCCTTAGTCCATGGTGATCTAATTGGATGCATGGGATTTTCTCATAATTAAGGGTTGTTTTGTGACCAATTATATGGTCAGTTTTGGAGAAGGTACCATAAGGTGATGAGAAGCTGTATTCTTTTGTTTTAGGGTGAAATGTTCTGTAGATATCTGTTAAATCCGTTTGGTTCCTAACCTCTCTTAGTTTCACTGTGTCTCTGTTTAGTCTCGGTTTCAATGACCTGTCCATTGTTGAGAATGGGTTGTTGAGGTCTCCCACTATTATTGTGTGGGGTTAGTAAAGTTTATTTTATGAATGTTGGTACCCTTGCATTTGGGGCATAGATTTCAGAATTGAGAATTTCTCTTGGTGAATTTTCCCTTTGATGAATATGAAGTGTCCTTCCTTATCATGCTTGATAACTTTTGGTTGAAAGTTGATTTTATTCAATATTAGAATGGCTACTCCAGCTTGTTTCTTGGGACTATTTGCTTAGAAGATTTTTTTTCATCCTTTCACTCTGAGATAGTGTCTCTTTATATTGAGGTGTGTTTCTTGTAAGCAGCAAAGTGCTAGATCCTCGTTTTGTATCCAGTTTGTTAGCTTATGTCTTTTTATAGGTTAGTTGAATCCATTAAGATTGAAAATATTAAAGACAGATGACTGTTGGTTCCTGATATGTTTGGTTTTGTAGGTGGCTTTATGTGCTGTGGTTCTCTCCTTTAGGCTTTGTTGGGAGATGCTTTATATCTTGTCTTGTCTTTGGTGTAGTTTCCTTCCTTATGTTGGAGTTTTTCTTTTAGGATCATCTGTGGGGCTGGATTAGTAGATAGATTCTGTTTGTATTTACATTTGTCCTGGAATATTTTGGTTTCTCCATCTATGTTGATTAAGAGTTTTCCTGGGTATAGTAGCCTGGGCTGGCATTTGTGTTCTCTTAGAGTTTGCATAACCTCTGACTAGGCTCTTCTGGATGTTAGTGTCTCTGTTGAGAAGTCTGGTGTAATTCTGATAGGTCTACCTTTGTATGTTACTTGGCCTTTCTCCCTTGCAACTTTTAATATTCTTTCTTTGTTCTGTGTTTATAGTGTTTTGACTATTATGTAACGAGAGGATTTTCTTTTCTGGTCCCACTTATTTGTGTTCTGTAGGCATTTCTTTCTTTAGATTGGAGAAGTTTTCTTCTATGATTTTGTTGAAGATGTTTTTAGGTCCTTTGAGCTGGGAATCTTCATTCTCTCTTCCAATTATTCTTAAATTTGATCTTTGCAATGTCTCCTGAATTTCCTGGTTTGGGGTTAGGAGTATTTTATGTTTTTAGTTTTGACAGTTGTGGCAATCTCTTCTATGGTATCTTCTACACCTGATATTCTTCTATCTCTTGTATTCTGTTGGTGATACTTTCTTCTGTAATTCCTGGCCTCTTTCCTAGGTTTTCCATTTCCAGGTTTGCCTCATTTGTGTTTTCTTTATTGTTTCTTCTTCTACTTTTAGGTATTGGACCACTCTATTCAATTCCTTCACCTGTTTGATTGTATTTTCCTATATTTCTTTAAGGGATCTATTTGCTCCCTCTTTAAGGCATTCTACCTGTTTACCTGTGTTTTTCTGTATTTATTTCAGTGAGTTATTTATATCCTCCTTAAAGGACTCTATTGTCTTCATGAGATAGGATTTTGGGTCAGTTTCTTTATTTTCAGGTGTGTTGGTATATTCAGGGCTTGCTGTGGTGGGAGAACTGGATTCTGATGATGCCCACATATAGTGACTTCTGTTGCTTATAGTCTTGTGCTTGCCTCTTGTCATCTGGTTATCCATGGTGTTTGCTGGTTTGGGTGACTGTCTGGAGTCTGCCTCTTGTGTCCCTGGTTTGCTTTAGGTCTCCTGGTAGGCCTACAGCCCTGGCTGTAGCAGACCTCTTTTGGGGCCTTCAAGATGGGGGTTCTTCAGAGGGGCAGAAAAGCTGCTGATCTGTTATCCTGGCTGCAGTGAGGACTTCAGACTGTTGGGTCTTCAGAGAAGCAGTCAAGATGTGGTCCTATGTGAAACTGTTCTCCAGGGGGGCCTATGGGGTATGGTTTCTGTTTCTCTGTATGCAGCAGAACATGAGGGAGACTTTCCTTCTGTTGGGTCAGTTGTCCTGCATGCCACAGAGCCTATGGGAGGTCTTCAGACTGAGGTGTCAGTTACCCAGTTGCCCTATGTGCAGAAGAACTCCTGAGATACCTTCAAGTTGTAATGTCTTAAGGGGAACAACCAAGTTGGAGATCTGTTGCTCAGTTGCCCTGTGTGCAGCGGACCTCCTGGTATGCCAGTTGCCCTTGAATGCAGTGGGTCTCCTGGGATGTCTCAGGCTGTGGTGTCAGATGCCTTGAGTACAGCAGATCTCCTGGGATGCCTCAGAACATGGTATCTTCAGGGGACCAGACTAGCAGTCTGTCCCAGCAGAAAGGATCAGGCAGAAGGGGAGTGATATTCTTCAGGCTGGTGCTTTGGAGAGTGATGGGTTCTGAGTCCACTGGGCTCCCAGCAGCAGCTGTGGAACTTCAGGAGGGTTCTTACCAAATTCCCTGCATACAGTGGATCTTCTGGGATGCCTCAGCATATGGTGTCTTCAGGAGAGCAGAGTAGCAAGCAAACTGTCCCAGCAGAAAGGACCAGGCAGAAGAGGTTTATTTTTTCCCCATCTTAATCTATGTGTTGCTGTAACAGAACACTCAAGGCCAGTCAATATTATTAAATCACTGAGCTTACAGATCAAGATGACAAAAAGTTCAAGAACATTACATTAACATCTGATCTACATCCTGCAGGGTCCTCTTGCTACATCTTAACATTGTGAGACAGGGTAAGCATGGTAGCTCTAGATCTGTCTTTCTCACACTAAAGAGCCACTAAGGTGTTATGCATGATTGTGCAGATCAACCAGGCCTGGAATGAGACAGTTCAACTTCCTCAAAATAAAATTGTCACTGATGTGACCAAATTTGCCCACTCTCACAAAGACATTTAATTCTAATTGCCATCTAAAGAACCTTTCCCAAGTACACTTAATGTATATTTGGGGTCTTCACCATGAAACCCTGGAGGACGTAGTTAAATAATATCAATGATTTTCATGCAAATACAGATTTGCAACTTTGTCAAAATTTTCAGTTTCCTACATTTTCTTCCTGAAGAAATTGTTTCCTTTTTTTTTAAAGCAGAAAAAAACAAAAATATCAAGTTCTTTTGTTCTCAGCACATCATACCAGGGGATATCTGATGCTTCTTTGTCTCATTGCTGGTATTAAATTGTATTATTGTATTAAGATGTTATCTGACAAGTTCTCCATTTTAAAATGGAGATTCTTATACTTGATAACCAACTTGTAAAAGTTATTTTAAGTAGAAATATTTTAAGAATTTCTTTCAGATGTTTTTGACATTGCTTATTTGTAGGTGTATGGGGTAGCAGTAGACTATTTTGATTAAATTTTTTAAATTTAAGAGACAATTATTTATTTTAGTATTCGTTGTTTTTTGGACTTGGAAGGAATCTACCTAAATCAGTTCTTTTATCATTAAGGTAGGTCACCAGCATTCATCAATATGTCCTTATTTTCTGATACCAAAACATGATGCAGGATGAGTTTGCATCTTTTCACCAAAATCAAATATTTATGCAAAGGATAATCAATTCTTTTTAGGTGAGAGTGAAGTTGACAAACCAAGAATAGGTTCTTAAAATTTCAGTTTGAAAGCCCAGCAGTGGTGGTGCGTGCCTTTAACCCCAGCACTTGGGTGGTAGAGGCAGGCAGATTTCTGAGTTCAAGGCCAACCTGGTCTACAGAGTGAGTTCCGGACAGCCAGGGCTACTCAGAGAAACCCTGTCTCAAAAAAAAAATTGAGTTCAAATTCCTGGTAATTGTATAAACAAGAATTGAAATGGCAGTAATAAAATTGCAAACTATTTTTATTTTTTATGTTCTCTAAAATCATCTTTTAATATGGTTTCTAATATTTATATCATTAATCCAACAATGCATGTGTGCTACTTTTACTTTTGTTGCTGTGATAAAGTATCATATTCCAAACAAGAGACAGAAATTTTATTTTGACTAAAATTTACAGTTGTAGAAGGTAACAGTCTGTCAAGGTTAGAAAAATAAGATAACAGGCAACTGAACTGATTAATCAAATTGCTTCTTTGTTCGAGGAGCAGATAGAGAATAGCAAATAAGGTATTTCTGCTTAGTTTTACCAAAACTAAGAAACAAAGTACTTTATGGTTGTTGTTGGAGCTCTTATTTGTTTGTTGTAGGATAGTCAACCATGTACATTCTGCCTAGGTTATTAGATACACCTTAAAACTGCTGACTCACAGAATAAAAGTTTTCTCCCTTAATTCACTGTTTGTATGCATTCTGAAAATAGAAGCCACAGACATACAAACTTACTGTGGAGAGTTTCAAAAGCCATTCCTTCCATGTATGCAGATAAACTCCTCAGCTTTCTCTGTCAGGTTTTTGGCTGTTTAGCAAGTATCCAGCTGTTATAAAAACACTTCCCACGAGTATTCCATTTTTCACAGGTCTATAGTTTACCCTAGCTAAAAGGACCATAAATGCTTTATCCTTCAAAGTATTCATATTTTTATAACATTGACCTTCAAGTTGCTTAAGGAAAACCTCTCAAAATTAAATTTCTGATAAGAACAATCAAATCAACCCTGAAAAAAATGATTTATCATAGCCAAGGAGAATTTAGAGATCTGAGTATGATACACACTTCATGAAAGATACTAGATGACACTACCTTGCTTGTTTTAATTAATGCAAGTATGTTTTTTACAAACCAATTATAAAATTACCCTATGTTCTTTTTCTAGCTTCTGTATTGTCTTCAAATCTGGGGATAAGCTTTGAAGATAAAAAACATTTTATTATGACTATGCTTTTTATCTTTTAAAAGAATAACAAGCAAACTTTATGATCCCTTCCTAACTATATTAATCACAAAAGCAGTTCAAGAATATGAATAAAAGCCTTATACTTAGCCTTGCATTGCCTAATTCTTATTTCTTTCAATGAGAATTTATAATACAAAAGGTTGTACATAATATATTTTATGGCATATGACAAATATAATTATCAGAAGTCATGATATTTTTTACATGGTTATACATTTTTTCTAAAATACGATTTATCTCATTTTAATCATCATTTCTAATTTTCAACATAATTTCTAGAAATTTAGGTTCTAATGGTTTGAGTTCAGAAATTAAAATATCAAAAAAATGAATCTGAGGTTTTGAACAATGAGTTAAATTACCTTTCAAGAGAAGACAATAAGAAACTTAAGGGATCTGTTCTGTCTTTAGGGAGTAAATTGTCCTTGAATGGAAGAGAGGAAGCATAAAGAGGAATTCATAATGTATCTCCTGGGTTCAGCAATATTAATTTGTCTTAACTATCTTTGAAGTCGTGGCCACAGTGAGACTTTCCTAGGTGCATTTTAATTAAGGAGATTCTGTCTCAGTAACCTGTCCAGCATCAGCAGGGAGCAAGCCATTATCTAAAATCATATGTCATGGAATCTATTACAAGAAGAAATTAATAAATTGATACCCATATGAGGATAGAAACTGTAGCATTTGATAAAAACTTAAGAAAATTATTTTAATGCTGGCTCATAATGTCCTCAATGATTGGTGATATATGCCAGAATTAAGGGAGGGGAAATCATTTGTGGCAAGGCAGAGGAGCGTTTCTTCACTAATGTTACCACTGATAATATGTCAGTAGAAAGTGTTGAGAAACTGCGTGTTGTGAGTGTCTTTCATAACCCCCCTCCAAAGTCTCATCTTCTTTTATCACTTTAAGTATTGAATCACTCTCACTGTGGATAAGCCATCTGCTAGAAGCAATAATTTTAGGAACAGGGTCCCAAAACTGCTTCCCATAAGATAGCTGCTGGCAGCTCTGGCATTTGGGAGCATAATCTTTTAAAATTGAAATCTGCCCTCATAGGTACAGGTTTCTAGACCTTCAGAGCACTGTGAGTTCTCTATTCTCGTGATGAAGGTCAAATTAGAGTTGAGTACATTTAAGCTGAATTTAGCTGTATTGTGTCATTACATTTCAAAGTCTAAATAATCAAGCCTATGTCAAGGATCTTATGAAAATCTAACATTCATCTTTGGGAAATTATTAACATTTATTATTCTGAAGAAAATAATGAACAGATTATCTTTCTATATTAGGTGTCTGATTCATATTTCCTAACTTATATTTTATTCTCTGCCTGATCTGTACAGTTCCACCCCTGCCAAATATATGCAAACCCCTTGGTCTGTCCAGAAACAACTCAAGCGTAGCTTGATCGTTTGTTAAAGAAATGCCTTACAGCTGGATCTCCTGGAAGTATTTCATCAACTGAGGCTCCTTTCTCTTTGATGGCACACAATACCATCCATGACCTTAACAATGGTGAAATCTCACACTAAACTTGTTTTAAATACTTATTCTTACCGTAAACATCACAACTTTCACAAAATCAAAGGGTAAAATTTACAAGTTTTTTGAAAATGTTTTAAATATTAAAGCTATTAGGACTTAATATCTTATTGTACTTACATCAACTGAGATCATACAAATATCTAATTCCAACTATTTGCTACCTATATGCAAAGTCAATATTTGAGTATTAGAATTCAGTATGCTTTGAGTGGAAAGACAAGTAGAAAAGTATTACTATCTGTATGCTCTTTAGGCAGGAATTCCCTAGGAGAATGGGAGCCCAATAATTTCTGATCCAGAAGCAATTAAAGTTCACTCCTAAAGAACAAGAAAGACATTTAACCAGAGAATATCTGCAAGCAAAGCATGCCTGGGATCGAAATTCCTTACATTACAATTAATATTACAGTCTTTTAAAAAAATATATCATTGAAAAATCTATCCCAAGCAAAAATGCTTAAAGGTAAAATAATTCTCGAGTCTGCTGCTTCAATTCTTTAATAGATATGCTGATTTTAATTATATTAAATGTCATATCAAATTGAAAATTTTCCATTGCTACAAAACAGTTTTAGGTATTGATTATAAATTTAATGTTAAAGTTGTGAAATTCTTCTACTAATATTCCCTTTAAGATTATGTGACACCCATACGGTATGAACAACTTTTATAGATAAGTAATATGATAGTTAATATACAAAAAAATAAAAAACCCTTAGGAATCTCACATGTTGCAACTCCAATTGCTATCACCAAACTGTATTATCTAATTTTGGCTTTTCAGCTTATAAGTTGAATTGGTATTCCATGACATTTATTAATTTATTTATACTATAGAAAGAAATAAAATCATCACAGGTTTTATTATTTGAAGCTTCCTAGAATATTTAGCAATAGAATTCTAAAATTAAAAAGTGTTCTTTTGAAAGATTTATTTTTGTTTTTAATTTTGTCTATTCATATATTCTGTGTGGAGGTATAAGCATGTATGTGCAGGTGCTATCAGAAGACAAAGTGGGTCATAGATCCTCTAAAGCTGAAGTTATGGCAGTGGTAAGGGCCTGGCCTGGGTGCCCAGAACTGACCAAACTTGGATCCACTGGAAGAATAGTATGTGCTTGAACAATTTAGTGATCTTTCCAGCTGCATAAGTGTACTTTTTCATGATACTTAACCAAGTATTCTAGGTATGCTAAATATATTTTTCATTTGTTGTCTTTTCTTTAAATCTTAGTTGCTAAAAACTGAATTACCATTAAACTGGAGATAAAGAAAGACCATGAGAAATTACTTAGACTTTAGACCAAGAAAGTCTAAGTAGATTAAATAAAAGTATCTATACGTCTCTGGTAAAGAAATCCATTTGATTCTTTCCCAGTATTTCTACTTATATGCACATTATTACAAAGATACTGTAATTTAAATATGAGCAGTGTACCCCAAGGTCCACATGTTAAAGGTTTGGTCCCTGATATGGTACTCTTGAGAAACGATGCGGTTTTATAGGACCTTTGTGGAGGGTCTTTTGGTCATTGATGAATGACTTTGAAAGTGTTATTGGAATGGGCTACATCTCTCTTTTCTTTATCCAGAGGTAATCACAGTCTCTTGTTTAATTATTTCAGCCATTTGATATCTACCATGTACCTTCAGGTGATAAGCCAATGGTGAGGCCTAACTGACTCTCAGCTATACTATTTCAACTTTGAACTGTCAAGTGTTTACACAAAATAAACCATTTATTTAATAATGTCTGTAAACTAAATCATTTCATTATAATGACAGGGGCTGGAGAGATGGCTCAGTGGTTAAGAGCAGTGACTGCTCTTCCAGAGGTCCTGAGTTCAATTCCCAGCAACCATATGATGGCTCACAACCATCTGCAGTGGAGTCTGATGCCTTCTTCTGGTGTGTCTGAGAAGACCAATGGTGTACTCATATACATTAAATAAATAAGTAAATCATTATAATGACAGAATAGTGATCATCACATCACAAAGAACTTATCTTACAGTCTCTAACTTCCCACTCCTGAACTATGTCTGTTTTGACGTTAGAAAAATAAAAGAGTATATATGGTTTAACTTTTTCTCTTTTGGCAAATATATACTTGCATACCATAATATAAAGTCAAAGTACACGCATGTAGATGAGTAACCTCGATTTTTGTGTGAAGACTGAAGAAACGATGTAGTCTAATAAAATGGATGTCTTATTCCACCTACATTACTCTTGAGCCTCATATCTCAACTCATTTGGACTTCAGGAAGCAGAATTTAAAACCACATATCTTGTGCTATCATCTGAACATCCATCATATATGCATATGTATATGTGTGTGTGTATGTGTGTGTAACTGAGTAGTACTCCATTGTGTAGATGTACCACAATTTCTGTATCCATTCCTCTGTTGAGGGACAT
>NW_022196912.1:58910267-59004429 GCF_008632895.1 Mastomys coucha
TGGCGTTCTCTTCAGGAAATTTTCCCCTGTGCTTATTTGCTTGAGGTTCTTCCCCACTTTCTCTTCTACTAGTTTCAATGTATCTGGTTTGATGTGGAGGTCCCTGATCCACTTGGAATTGAGCTTTGTGTACAAGGAGATAGGAATGGATTGATTTGCATTTCTCTACATGCTAACCACCAGTTGAGCCAGTACCATCTATTAAAAATGCTGTCTTTTTTCCACTGTATGGTTTTAGCTCCTTTGTCAAAGATCAAGTGACCAAAACACTCATATATGTAAAATAAATATTTTTAAAAGATTTATAAGATCAGCTATTGCAGTAAATTTTTAACCCAATTTACCCAATCAATGAATCACAACTCAATTAATTAGTATACAAGCTACTTGCCTAGATTGGGCAGATCTACCACGACACTACTCTATTCCAATCTATTAGATCCCACATGACTTGCGATTTCTCCAAGCCACATGTTCCATCTTCCTTCTACCTCGTGTTCCTCTGTCTTCTTCCTTCATCCTCTTCTCCAGTCCTCTCTCCTTCTCCCCCAAACTTTTCAGCTCCACCTTCCCTCCTCCTGCCCAATCATTGGCCTTAGCCTTTATTTGAAAAGTTATGGTGGGAGAAGGTTAACAAGGCACCTCTCTAGTGATTCACTCCTTGTCTACAGTGCCTTCCAGGAGAGTAGAGTTGGCATCAGAGTACAAGACCAGGGCTACCCACAACAGTCAGCAGAGAATACATTTCTAATACATTATATTAGATTTGCCTATTGGCATCTCTATCAGAGATAATATTGGTTATGCTAACTGAGGGGCTAAGACCTCCCCTCTGTGTGTGGTTCCTAAGCAGGGGATTCTAAGCTATATAAAACTGAAAACAGTAAGCTGAGCACTAGCATGAATTCATTGCTCTCTGTTTCTTATTATGGATGTGATAGGACCAACTCTTTGAAGTTCACGCTGTCATGACTTCCATGCTGTGGTGGCATATGGTATAGAATATTATAAGCTACATAAACCCTTATCTCTAAAGTTCTTTTTGCCAAGATACAGTCACTGTAACTGGAAAAGAAAACAATATCTTAAAACCCAGCTTCTACACCACTATCCAGATTTCAGGTCCCAAGCCCAGCTCAGTGCGTTCAAGCATCTGGCCTCGCAGGACTCTTTCCTTCTCAGTCCTGACTTAGCATCTATGAACCCTGACTTCAGGTTAGTCTCTGCTCATAGAAGTTTTAAGCTCACTATTTTGGATTAAAACTCAAGATCTACTCATAAAGACAGCCCTAAAATAAATTTACTCCAATGGATATAATTCCAAATAAAACTACACAGAGTAAGAATCTAAGCTTATACATTTGCAAACCCAATCACAGGACAGGTCTACTTGGTGACTGCATAAATGGCAAAGATCAAAAACTCAGATGACAGCAGATGCTGGCAAGGATGTGGAGAAACAGGAACACTGTTCCATTGTTGGTGGGATTGTAAGCTGGTACAACCACTCTGGAAATCAGTTTGGTGGTTCCACAGAAAATTGGACATAGTACTACCTGAGAAGCCAGTTATAAACTACTCCTGGGCCTATACCAACCCCCCAAAAAATGGTCCAACATATAACAAGGACACATGCTCAACTATGTTCATAGCAGCCTTATTTATAATACCAGAAGCTGGAAAGAACCTAGATGTCCCTCAACAGAGGAATGGATACATAAAATGTTGTACATTTACACAATAGAGTACCACTCAGCTATTAAAGACAACGAATATATGAAACTTGTAGGCAAATGGACGGAACTAGAAAATATCATCCTGAGTAAGGTAACCTAATCACAAAAGAACACACATGGTATGTTACATATACTTACTGTTAAGTGAATACTAGCCCAGATGTTCGGAATATGGAAGATACAATTCACAAATCACATGAAACTCAAGAAGATGAAAGACCAAAGTGTGGATACTTTAGTATGTTTTAGAAGGGGGAACAAAATACCCATGGAAGGAGTTAGAGAGACAAAGTATGGAGCAGAGCCTGAAGGAATGACGATCCAGAGACTGCCCCACCTGGGGATCCATCCCATATACAGTCACCAAACCCAGACACTATTGTGGATGCCAACAAGTGCTTGCTGAAAGATGCCTGTTACAGCTGTCTCCTGAGAGGCTCTGCCAGTGCCTGACAAATGCAGAGTTGGATGCTTGCAGCCAACCATTGAACTGAGCACAGGGTCACCAATGGAATAAGTAGGGAAAGGCTACAAAGAGCTGAAGGGGTTTGCAGCCTCATAGGAGGAATAACAATATTAACCAGTACCTCCAGAGCTCCCAGGGACTAAACCACCAACCAAAGAGTACACATGGTGGGAATCATGGCTCCAGCTGCATATGTAGCAGAGGATGGCCTTGTCAGTCATCAACGGGAGGAGAGGTCCTTGGTCCTGTGAAGGTTCTATGCCCCAGTGTAGAGGAATGTCAAGGCCAGGAAGCAGGAGAGGCTGGGTTGGTGAGCAGGGGTATGGGAGAGGCAATAGGGGATTTTCGGTGGGGAAACCAGGAAAGAGGATAACATTTGAAATGTAAATAAAGAAAAGCTCTAATAAAAAAATTTTAAAAAAGCAAACATAGAATCAAGTTCAGAATATACTACTATTGTGATAGTAATATATATGTCATGGAATTTTGATAGGTTATTGTACAAAGGTATTAAAATAACAAAAGATATGTCTACTAAAAATATTTTGTTAGGGTTTTACACAATAGTAGTTTATAAATATATAAATTATAAAAATTTAAAAGCCACACATAGCAGATATAAAATCCAATTAAGTTAAATAAATATAAATGCACTAAGCTTCTCAGCTGGCAGCTTAGCAGAGAAAGGAAAACCTAATGTAACTCACATAGATAGCAGACCTGATCACAGACAGAGCAAAAATTTGATTACAAGGTGGACAAAGGTACAAAGGAATCTAAACGTACAGACCTCTCTAAGGTCTGTCTTAATGAAATCAGTACCTTAAAAAAAAATATGATCAAACTCAGGCCAGAGACACAGGTATTTAATGTGATAATTTCTGAATTGTGATTCTCTAAACATTTTTTACTGTATTGTAGCAGAAATCCCTGCTTCCTTAATGTGCTCCAAGTGTAGTTCAACCCTCTCTCTCACTTTTGGGCAATCAAGCTGAGTAGTATGTCTTGTAGACTTGTTTTGGACATTTTGTGGAGCCCATTCCCTACTCAAGTTCCTACAGAAGACCTCTTCATAGACATTTGATGTCCTTCCTGCCCAGCCTGTCCATTCTTTTTTCTACTTTTCTTCATTCTGTGGATTGTACTTCTCTAGTTGCCTGGTATTTCCACAGTGCCTGTTAGATAGTTCAGGCTGGCTCTCACCTGCCTGGGACGCAGTCTACTACCACAAAGTCAGTATAATACACAAAGGTAATATAATACACAAGCATGGCGCATGTTTCTCCTTTCTAGCAGATCATATTTATGTACATTTTTCAAAAATCATAATCTTAAAAATTTCATCCAATTTTGCTTTATTGCATGGAAGTAGCTAATCGGTTATCACCATAACAGAAGATATTTACACTTCTAAATGCATATTATATCTATTTTATGAATGCAAATTATCTGTGTATTTTGCCTGATTTGGGGAATAATAAAGAGCTATATTATATGCATGTTTAATTAGTTCAATTGAACTATTCTTCAATGGATACATATTTCAAGGTCTTAGATTGCACATAATAAATATTTAATTCTTGTCAATTTAAAATGAATAAAATACTAACTATGCTTTACTGTCTTCTTATAGGTAAAACAGCATGCAAATTTTTAATAAAAAATAAATTTACTCCAGAATATGTTTATTATAATTCAGGCAGTAAGTTGTATTTATAATCTTAATAACAAATACCAAATTGTAACTAGAAGCTGTGAAGTAGGGCTGTAAAATAATCTCAGATAAATGGTAATCTTGATTTGACTGAAAATACTGCCAAGATATTTATAAAGAAAAAACAAAAATTGCTGCGGGCTGACCCAGTCAGGGTCCCTCAACCCAGTGAAAATCAGGGTTCTGGTACTCAGGTGGGCAAGGAGTTGGCAAGTGACAAAAGGAATTGATGAGTGACAAACAGACAGGAACACAAGAAACTGCTGAATATAAGTGTAATTTCTCAAAGTAAGCATCAGACTTTTATAGTCATTATAGAAGAAATAAGGAAGTTAGGTAAGACAACAGCCAAGGTACATCAAGGTCATCTGATACATAATGATCCTTTAAACAAAACAGAAAATGCATACATGAAAATCAGCAGGAACTAGGCAGTGGTTACAACTGAGATAAAGTCACCCTTTATTTGAAGTACTCTAGTTCCTTCTTAGACCACAACCCACCTTCTTCCTAGACCATTGTAAATTCCTGTATATGGGAGTGACTCAACTGCTGTCTAAGTATTTGTGGGGGACCTCCATTTATCAGAGGAGCCCACCAACTTTCTTCTATTAAGTGATGTAGTCTACCATAGATGACTGTAATGAGAATTCTAAGTTTACTTTGTTGAACTTGCACTGGGATTATTAATTAACTCTTATCCAGTAAACTGCAATGCCTGTTTTCTCTCTTTCAACACTGGAGGCATTTCGTCTGAATAAGTAACATTCTTACAAAATTCTAAGCTAAGGGTGGGCTTAGCCTTGACCAGGATGTTGGAACATTGGTGGAGGCCAGGAAACAACTTCTAATCTAACTTGGCTATTTGTCAAATCATTCCTTTGGTGCACCTCTATACCTATAATAGAACAATACTGAAAGAAAGCATGCAAAACCCTCCATCGACTATTGAAAGGACAAATCTGGACCATGACCAAGTTATGGGATGGCAAGGACCTCCAGGAGATCAGTTTCCTTGAAACTTTTCACCTCAGGACTTCGGTCAAGCTTTTGGGCTTGTCACACAGACTCCACTGGAGTGGGTGTGGCAAACGATACTTGGCTTAAAGGATATTGGCTTTAAATAGAAGAAGAAAGCACATTGCAAATAAGGAGCACAAGGTTTAGAGATTTGGCTCAGTCTTGTTGTTCTTTACAGGACACAGGTTCAATTACCAGCACCCACATGGTAGCCCACAATCATTTTTAACTACAGATTCAAGTGATTTGGTACCATCTTCTGACCTCTGGCAGTATCAGGCCCACACAGACTTATATGCAGGCAAAAGATTTACATACATAAAATAGTCAAATAAATTAATTAAAAATAAGGGGACAGAAAATCCTATTAATATATTGAGGAATGGAAGTCACTCATTGTTTTTTTACTGTGTTTTGGAAAGTTCAAAATCAAGAAGGGACTAAAACACAGGGATTAGATGAAACTTGAAATATAACTACATGTAGCATTTTCTTATCATCATGGTATTGATGTGCTCATGGAATATTATTTCCTGTATAAATGCTTGTGAGCTTAATAGGTACTTGTGTTATTACTGTAAGAAAATATATGACAAGAAGAAACATAAGGAAGGAAGTTGCTTTTACTCATAGTTTAAGATGTGGTATATTATGATGGGAATCACGGGGGCAAGAAGTTAAGATGGTTATGTCAGGAAACTGAATAGTATGAAGTCTGGTACTAAGCTGACTTTCTCCTTTGCATTAAGTCCAGTATCCCAACTCAAGGAATAGTGTTGCTCAGAGGTAATACAAGTCTTCCCAACTCAATTAACTTAATCTAGATAATCTGTGTACAGAAGTTTGTCATACCAAAGGAGACAGGTAAACATCTACCCATCTATAAATCATGAAGTGGTGACTTCCCTGAAAGATGTGCTAATACAATATTGACACAAAGTTTGTAGGAAAAACCAACCAAGATCTGATTGTATTTAACACCCACTCGATATGCTTGGAACCCATCCTCTAGTCTGATGTGGTGGCCAACTACCTGAGACTCTATAGGCCAGAGACATAGAGGAAAACAAGGGATAAAGAAATGTAACAATACTATGATTCTGTAACAACATTCTGTTCTACTCATAGATCAGTATCATTCTCAGCCATCAGAGAAGCTTCCTCATGCAAGAGATGGGAACCAATACACAGACTCATACCCAGACAATATGCAGTATGAGGGATCTTAGAACACTAAGCCTAAAATGGGATATCTCCATCTAATCTGCACTCTCATGGTGCATGGAACTCTGTAGAAGGGTAAGTAGACTGTAAGAGCCAGAGGAGATAGAGAACACCAAGGAAGTAAAGGCTTCTAAACACAGCATGACCAATGCATATATGAACTCACAGAGTCTAAGACAGCATGCACAAGACTTTAGCTGTGACTCACAGCATTGGGGATATGTGATCTGAAGAGGTTGGATAGGAACCCCAGTAGAGCAATAGAGATACCAATCCACCCACAAAACTTTTGATGTAAAATTTATATACTGTATATAAGAAATGCAAAGACAGGAGATGGAGCAGAAACTAAGGAAATAGCCAGCCAATAACCTAACTAGAGACTTTTCCCATTGACAAGCATCAATCCCTGACACTATTAATAATCCTCTGTTGTGCTTGCAGATAGGAGTATAGCATGTCAGTCCTCTGAGAGGGTCTACCCAGGAGCTAACTAAAATATGTGTAGAGACTCACAATCAAACAGTGGATGGATCTTGGAGACTCTTGTGGAGGAATGGGGTGAAGGATTACAGGCCCAAGAGAGGATAAGAACTCTACAGGAAGACCAATATAGGCAACTAACCTGGACCCTTGGGACCTTCATGGTCAGAACCACAAACCAAGGAGCATACACAGGCTGGACCTAGGCCTCCCTGCACATATGTAGCAGATGTGTAGCTTGGCCTTCATGTGGATCCAGAACAACTGGAGCTGGGGCTATCCCAAAAGCCATTGTCTGTCTGTGTGTTATGTTCTTCTAGCTTGGCTGCTTTGTCTGGCCTCAGTGGGAGAGGTTGTGCCCAATCCTATAGAAATCTGTTGTACTAGGGTAAGAGGATAACCAGGGGAGCCAATACCTACTCAAAAGAGGAGAGGAGGGGGGATTAGGGGAAAGGATTGTGGGAGGGGTGGTAAGCAGAATGTAAAATAAATAAGTTAAAAACAGAATAAAAAAATAGTTTTCTCCAAGGGAATCTTATTGGAAAAACAAACCAGTATTTATGGTAAGCCCCATGCAGAGCAGCAGATGGCCCACAGAAAATCAAACTCAATAGTATCTGTGGCAGTCATTGTCTCATCATGTTAAGTCAGGACTTTTATTTTTTCTTAAATGCCCTTTGTGTATATTATGGCTTCCAATTTTTTTGTGTTTGTGGAATTCCTGTGGGTACACACATCTATGTCTCTACATCTATATCCATTTATCATGACTTTTTTGTTAACTCTATTTTTCTGTTTGTTTTGTCCTATTCTATTTTGTTTGGTTTAGTTTTAACCTATTTTAACTTATTTTTTTTTATTATTCTTGCAATCCCTCTTCATTTTCTAAACATTTTCTAAACATGGTGTGAGTTGAAATGGGGTAAAGGTGGGTTTGAACTGGGAATAGTTGGGTGAGGAGAAAGTATAATCAGAATATATTGCATGAAAAAAGTCTATTTTTCAATAGAAGAGACAAAATCCATAAAAGTGTAAAAAATAAATTTAAAGAGATTAAAATATTAGTAAATACTTCTGTCCTCTCTACTACATAAATCTATATTTTGTGAGGATTTGTTTTAGACAATATTACACTGTCGTTATTATTAAATGTGTATGCTAAGCTTTGTAAGTCTTCCTGAGTTGTTCTCTTATAAGTAATCTCTGGTGTGGAAAGCCTTTAGTACCACTACTAGGAAGGTGAATGTAAAGTTACTGTGCATTTCAGATCAGCCTAGGCTGCATAACAAGTTTTAGGTCAGCCTGGCTTGTATAGGAAGACCTTCTTTCAAAATAAATAAATGGAGATGTACATATGAATGATTAGATAGATAGATTCCTTTTATCTTTTTATTAATTAATTAATTTTTACACTCCATATTCCACTCCCCAACCCACCAACCATCCTCCAACTGCTTCGCATCCCACACCTTGTTTGTCCCCATCCACCATATCTCCACGTGGATACCCCACCCCACCCCTACCCCTGCCCTACCTGATCTCTAAACTCCCTGGGGCCTTCAGTCTCTTTAGGGTTAAGTGCATCATCTCTGAATGAAGACAGACCCAGAAGTCCTCTATTGTATGTGTGTTGGGGGCCTCATATCAGCTGGTATATGCTGTCTGTTTGGTGGTCCAGTGTTTGAGAGATCATTGGGGTGCATGTTAATTAAGAATGCTGGTCTTCCTACAGGGTTGTCCTTCTCCTCAGCTTCTTTCAGCCTTCCCTAATTCAACAACAGGGGTCAGCTGCTTCTGTCCATTGGTTGGGTGTAAATATCTGCATCTGACTCTTTCAGATGCTTGTTGGATTTTGGAGGGCATTCATGATAGGTCCCTTTTTGTGAGTGCTCCTTAGTCTCAGTAATAGTGTCAGGCCTTGGGACCTCCACTTGAGCTGGATCCCACATTGGGCCTGTTGCTGGACCTTCTTTTTCTCAGGCTCCTCTCCATTTCCATCCCTGTAATTCTTTCAAACAGGAACAATTATGGGTCAGAGATGTGACTGTGGGATGGCAACCCCACACCTCACTTGATGCACTTAACCCTCCTTCCTGCTGGAGGTCGGCTCTATAAGTTCCCTTGCCCTACTCTTGGGTATTTCATCTAAGGTCCCTCCCTTTGATTCCTGAGAATCTCTTACCTCCCTGGTCTCTGGTGCATCCTGGAGGGTCCCTCCTAACCTCCTATTTCCTGAGATTGCCTGTTTACATTCTTTGTGCTGGCCCACAGGACTTCAGTCCTTTTCATTCACCCAATACCAGATCAGGTTCCCTTGTCCCCACCACTCCTCCTCCCTGTCCACTTTCCCTCCCAGGTTCCTCCCTCCCTCCCCAGATCTCCCATGGTCCTGGATTGGCAGAATTAACATAATAAAAATGGCCATCCTACTAAAGGCAATCTACAGATTCAATACAACCTCCATCAAAATCCTAACACAATTCTTCAAAGACATGGAAAGATCAATTCTCAAATTCATATGAAAAGGCAAAATACCAAGAATAGTGAAAACATTTCTTAACAATAAAAGAACAGCTGGGAAAAATACCATCCCTGACCTCAAGTTTTACTACAGAGCAATAGTGATAAAAACTGCAAGGTATTGGTAGAAACAGATATGTTGATCAATGGAATAGAATTGAAGACCAGAAATAAAACCACACACTTACAGTCACTTGATCATTGACAAAGACACCAAAAAATATACAATGGAAAAAAGAAAGCATCTTCAATAAATGGTGCTAATCTAACTGGCTGTCTGTATGTAGAAGAATGAAAATAGACCCATATTTATCACCTTGTACAAAACTCAAGTCCAAGTGGATCAAGGACCTCAACATAAAACCAGATACACTGAATCTAATAGAAGAGAAAGTGGAAAAGTGCCTTGAACTCATTGGCACAGGGGGAAATTTCCTAAATAGAATTCAATGGCTCATGCTCTAAGATCAAGAATTGATAAATGAGACCTCATGAATCTGGAAAGCTTCTGACCTCATCAATAAGACAAATCAGCAACCTACAGATTGGGAAAAAGTCTTCACTACCCACATCTGATAGAGGGCTAATATCCAAAATATATATAGAACTCAAGAAGTTAATCACCAAAAAACCCAAACAACCTAATCAAAAAATGGTGTAAACCAAGAATTCACAACTGAAGAATCTCAAATGGCTGAGAAGCACCTAAAGAAATGTTCAAAGTCCTTAGTGATCAGAGAAATGCAAATCAAAATGACCTTGAGGATTCACCTAACACCAATCAGAATGGCTTAGATCAAAAACTCAGGTGGCAACACCTGAGAGGATGTGAAGAAAGAGGAACACTCCTCCACTACTGGAATTGCAAACTGGTATGATCCCTCTGGAAATCAATCTGAGGGTTCCTCAGAAAATTGAAAATAAATCTACCTGAATACCCAGCTATACCATTCTTGGGAATATACCCAAAAGATGCCCCACCATGCCAAAGGGTCACCTGTTCCACTATGTTCATACCTTTTTTGTGATAGCCAAAAGCTGGAAACAACCTAGATGTCCCAGGATAGAAGGATGGATACAGAAAATGTGGTTCATTTCTACAATGGAATACTACTCAGCTATTAAGAATGTGGATATCCTGAGATTTGCAGGCAAATGGATGGAACTAGAAAATGTCATCCTGAGTGAGGTAATTCAGACCCAAAAGGACTTGCTTGGTATGTACTCACTAATAAGTGGATATTAGCCAAAAAAAAAAAAAAGTACAGAATATCCATGACAGTCCACAGAACTCAAAAATGTCAACAAGCTGAAGTACTCAAGTGAGAACACTTCAGTCCCACAAGAGAGACAGACAGAGAGAGAGAGAGAGAGAGAGAGAGAGAGAGAGAGAGAGAGAGAGAGAGAAGAATTTTTTAATGTGCTGAATATTTTATATTTGAGTTCCACATCCATCCCCAAACTATTCATAGTAATAGAAGTTCTAGTCCAAATTCTCATTTATCCCACTCCCCTGCCTGCAGTCTTAAGTAGTTTCCAACTGTGGGTGTTCTTTCCTCACATCCTTTCTTGGGAAAGATACTATGTAGAACTTAAGAAGTCTGAATCTGTTCTCCAACTCAAGTATATCCTATGACTTCCCATATTAGAGCAGAATCACTTCTCCAGGACACATTTGTTACCATGAATCTCTACATAGCAAAAATTCCATTTCTTTTATGATCATTTACTATAATTCCTATAATTATTTTACTAATGTCTTAGCTAGGGTTTTTATTGCTAAGACAAAAGACCATGACCAACAAGCAAGTTGGGTTAAAGGGGTTATTTTGATTGCGTTTTCACATTGTAATCTATCATTGAAGAAAGCTAGACCAGGAACCCAAACAGGGCAGAAACCTAGAGGCAGAAGCTGATGAATGGAGGATTGCTGCTTACTGGCTTGCTCCTCATTACTTGCTCAGCATGATTTCTTGTAGAGGCCAGGATGGCCAGGGATGGTATTACCCACAAGAGTCTGAGCCCTCTCCCATTAATCAATGACTAAGAAAATGCCCTACAGCTGGAACTTATGAAAGCATTTTCTCAATTGTGGTTCTCTCCTTTAAGATGACTCTAGCCTGTGCCAACTTGGTGTAAAACTATCTAGCACAACTGATCCCTTGTCAAGTTGACACAAAATACACCACTGTGAAGTCACAACCTTTTCTTTCTTGTTCATCCCCACGATTATACATTAATAAAGATATCACAATATAATACATTTTACAAACTTAAACATGACCATAGCCCTAGAAATTCAAACACTTTAAAAATTCTTTTAAAATATTAAATCTCTTTTAATTTTAATTTCTCTGTAAACCAACCAAATATCTCTTTTGTTTAAAATCTCTCAATTATTATCTCCAAGTAAAATAAAAAATAAACTAAGTACATTCTTACTCCAAGAGGGAAGAACCAGGCACAGTCACAATCTGAATAAAGCAAACCTAAACTCTGAAACAAATCACTGTCCAAGTAACAAGGATTCACAGATGATCTTCTGGGTTCTTCCAAAATTCTTGAATCATTTCTCCAGCTTGGTCCTCTGCAGCACACACAGCTTCTATTCTAGGCTTTCATTGGATAGACCCCTTCAACTGCCACTGAGGCTGTACCTTTACCAATGGCATCTACTGGCTGTTACAGTGCCAAGCCTCAGCTGTTCTTCATGACCCCTTCAGGTCTTCAAACCTAGTACCACCTGGGTGATTCTTTTATTATCAAGTTCAGCTGCATGCATGAGGGACAACCTTGGTTGCCTCTAGTACACAGGTTTTGTGTATTTACCTTTAGGTAACATTACCCTGAAGACTTTACCTCAGTGGGGCTAATCTCTTAATCACCACTAATTTCTCAGTTCCAACTGACCAACCTCAAATATTGTAGCAAAGCAAACATTTCACTTTAGTAAATCTGGTATATTGTTAATCAGAGCTGATTCTTCAGCCCCAGCTATCTAAAACCATGGAATACTAAGTCAAAAAAAAAAACAACAAATGGCTCTAATAGAGCCTTTAAATATCTCTGAGAAACATCACAAGCCAGGCCTCTATCTTTTGCATTGTTTTCAGCAGTCTTATCTTTCCAGGCCCCAGGGAACATTCCACCAAGCACTGAACAATCAATGGCTTTTCTTGCACAGAGTTTCAAAGTCCTTCCATGATCCTTCCCCAAACCACATGTTCAGAAATAGCCCACATTCCTGGTACCAGCATGTCTTAGTGTTTCTATTGTTGTGACAAAACGCCAATACTGTAAACCAAGTTGTTTGGGAAAGGGATTATTTGGCTTATAGTCCTATATTGTAGTCCATCACTGAAGGAAGCCATAGCAGGACCTCAAATAGGGCGGGAACTAATAATGCAGAGACAATAGAGGAGCATGCTTTACTGGCTTGATCCTCATGGCTGGCTCAGTCTGCTTTTTGGTAGAGTCTGGGACCAGCAGGCCTTAGATAGCACTGCTCACAATGGGCTAGGCTCTCCCCCATTGACCATTAATTAAGGAAATGCCTTATAGTTAGATCTTATAACAGCATTTCCTCAGTTGTGGTTCTCTCATTTCCCATAGCATTAACTTATGTCAAGTAAACATAAAGCTATCCAACACAATTAGCATATAAATATCCATAATATATAAATTAAATGATATTTAAATATATTAAACACATCACTAGAATTAAGCAATATTACCACTTATACCATCCTGAGATAATTGCAATTGTTAAACTGTACTTTGTTTTCATAAAATAGGTAATTTCTTGCTTTTTCAAGGAGATTATGTCAAAACAGGCGAGATATAAGGAAGATACAAGTTCTCATTACTTGCGACAATACTTATCAAGCTATTCATATTTTATCAGCTTATCATTGAGATGATTTTGTTTTGACAGTAGGGCAGAAAATTCTTCTGTTTCCTTCCTATGACATATCAGAGCCTTCAAATTTCCTTATCCAGAAACATGCAAAGTTCTAGAGTTATTATAGAAATAACTTCTACATATTTTAGTACTTGTATAGTAGAGGAAAGAAAAGTAGACCTTGGCATCCCATACACTGTAGTTTGACTTTGATTATCGAAGGCAGCAGTTTTTGAGACTATGTTATGTTTTTATAACCTTTATGTAAATATTCTAACAGGTAAACATTATTATAATCCCTCTGCTAAGTGGATAAAGATATTTATTCTCATGGCATTATTAATTGTTGAAAATCACCACTAAGTTCGAGATGATGACATCTTTCTTAATTCCCAGTACTTTAATTCTAGTATTTTAAATAAAGTTTAAGAAGTGGAGAGAATGTCCTTAAAATAACTCTATGTTCTCAACTATTTTCTTCCCTTTCATTCTTTCCTATATAAATGAAGGACACCACCGTTCATCCTCCTCGAGCCTGGACAAATAGGTTCCACAGGTCTCTGGTCAGGCCTGGAACTGCCAAAATGTTATAGCTCTCAGAAGGGAAGCAAGGAGGTTTGGGAAGCCCGTGAAAGGCAGGTAGGTAGCCTGGGTCCCAGGTCTCATCCACTATTATAGCAGTGCCAATGCCAAGAGCAGGAACTGCAGCAATGGCAGGTGATCGAAGGCAGCTACAGGGACATGAGACCAGCCTGCTAGGGGTGTTCAAGGTCCTGAAATGAAAGCTTCTGGAGAGAGAACGCTGCTCCAAAGTGTTACAGCTCAGTAAAACAGACACTTTAAAAAGATTCTCAGCGAAATAACTTGTGCGCTTTATTCATGTGGATAGGGACTTTGTTAACATTGAGGAGTATGGTGGGATCCAGGGGTAAATGCTTCCCATTGGCTCCGTTTGAGATGCTAGTGACAATCAATTTGAATGGGGAAGGACTCAGGGCATTTTCTTACATGACTGTTATGGTCATCTCAGTGGTTACTTGTTACTAAGGAGACTTAGGCACGGATTTGGTCCCACTACTACCATTCTCAATTCTGGGATCCAGGGGATTTGAGCTCTCTCAGTCTGACCAGTTTTGCTGCCTGGTAG
The DNA here is from genome assembly GCF_008632895.1 of Mastomys coucha. NCBI lineage: Eukaryota > Metazoa > Chordata > Mammalia > Rodentia > Muridae > Mastomys > Mastomys coucha. Next base: position 58,924,479 of record NW_022196912.1, read on the forward strand.
CACAGTCCACTTGCCCCACACACCATCATGGTACTTGTTCTATCTTTTGAGAAAAATTTTAGAATTACACATGGTTATTTATTCACAATCCAGCTCCCTAGTTCCTCATGTAGTTTTAATCTTCAAAACATGACAAATTATGTCCTTTTTATCAGAACACAGTTTAATCCCACCTTAATCAAGCGGCTAGACACTAAGAGTCAATTTTAAGCTGCTATTCTGAGTCTGTTTCTACCAAGTAATGTAAATCAAATCACACCATGTATGTGTCCAAAGCACTTCAATGCCTTCCCAATGCATTCATTCTGAAATACATCTCTTGGACTTACAACGTTCCATGAGGCTACTTTTTTCTCTCTCTTCAACTACTAGTAGAGGATTCCTTGTAACTGTTCTAACTCTGTTGTAGTTAAATTGTTCTGTTTCTATTCATGAAAAAATAATGAATTTGCACCTGTTCCTTTGCTATACTGCCTTTATTATAACTGTGACATTGCTACTGTTATTCTGAGTAATTTGCACAGTTTCTTTAAAGGTTAATTCCACCCCTCCAAAGTGAAGTCTGTAATATCCACACAGAGTACACACACTCATTAATTTCTTCTTCAGAATGATTAGCTTTCTCCATGACACAGTGATTTCACATTTGTTTCCAGCCCTGTCTTTGTATAATGTTGGTAATTGTGTGAAAGGAGAAGTAAGCAGGTTTGTCTGAGAACATTGAGCCCAATATACTCCTGTGTCTGACAAGACCAATAAAAATTTGTTCCCAAGTGAATAAAACCTTCGTTTGCTTACTCAACCCAATCCTCAGAGGGCGTTAACCATCTTATTTCTATATTTTTCCTCAAGAACAAATGATGTGAGAGCATGTATTGGTGTTAGGTAAATTAGCCAATCCTCATATGAATCTATGATAATCAGAAATGAATAATTGTTCTTTTCATGAACTCTTGCCTCGGTTGTTGGTACACTGTCTCCCACAGATCTTTGTGGTGCTGTAGAAAGCCCAAATGCCAGGCAGACATGATAAATAGTACTCACCAAATCTTCTTTTGTTATGGAAATAAAGTTCTTACACCACAGTTCTGGTAAGATTCAGTTTGAACTTGAACATATTTTTAATTAAAACCTTTGAAAATAATTGAATTATAAAACCACAATGATGGACTTAACTAGAAATTTCTTTTGATTTTAATTAAGCATTCCAATTTGATAAGAAAAAAGAGGAAATGATGAAGCAGAGGAAGGAAATTGGCACATAAATGTTTAAATATACAGAAAGGGAGATTTTTGTTCTATAATAGTGATGTTTTATTGTTTTATATTTGATTTTAAATGATCCTTGAAGTCTCTTAAGTGGCACATTAAGATCTGTGTGCCTTGAGTGGTTGTGAGAATAAATGTAGAAATAAATTTGTAAGATATCTCAGAAACCCCTCTAGCCTGTTCTCTATTATTGTTACTAATATGCTCCTTAGAATAGTTTTATACTCAGCTGGGAGTATGAGGAAATTGAAGACAATATGCAAGCCTTATGTGCTAAGTGAACTGCAATAAACCATGCTACGAATCCTTAACACACCAGTAAATCAGATCTTAATAGGTTTTCCTATTTATTAACATTGTAAAATTGTCACTAAATGGACTTGTCAATTTGTGAAAATGAAGATAACTTTTGCTGCTTTTTCTGTTGTATAAAAATATCATTGGAAAATACGTATTGTTTTAATGTAAAAATTAAATATTTCCACAGCCATTGAACACAGGGTGTTTTTTTTATTATAATATCTCTAAATCTTTCTATCAAATACAGCTATATTAATTCCTTTGATGTTAAATATAAAAGAGGAAATGGTGTGTGTGCCTCGGGCCTAATGTGGATGCCTACAGTGACTAGCTATTCACATTTATACTAACACGTAAGACATTTATTTGCTTTATTCTGCTTTTTGCTAGTTAGTGCTTTTGAGAAAGACCATTTAAATTCATGTGTAGAAAGGAGGCTATAAGTAATAAAAATTTTAGCTATATGGTTAGGTATCTAATAGAATAAGCCTGTTGGTTAGGAAAGATATATATCTAAATCTCCATCATGATCTCCATCTCCATCTCCATACCCGTAGCCATAGCCATAGCCATAGATAGATAGATAGATAGATATAAAACCAAATCCCCCCAATTCTGTTTTCTGAGGCTGCTTCAACTCTGACTCATTCCCACAATAATTTTCTCTGGTATTAGTAGAGATCTTTTGAAGAAAATCCCGTAGTTCTCAGGGTTGGTGGTATCACAGATCTAGAGTCTCTACAGTCAGATAGATGCTCATATTATAACTAAAGTTGCATTTATGCATCCATTTTTTTCAAGAATCCAAAACTGTTCCTTTGGTAACTATTAAGCAATAGCCGTAGCCTAGACACTATTTAATGGTGAAGAAAATTAAATTCAAGCTTATCTAGGCTATTATTTTAATAAAAAACACTAGTAGTAAAACTGTAAGTTAACAAACTCTACAAAGGAAAGTTTAAGTTGAATAAAGAGAAAGTATCTGGTTTGAGTTTTAGGGAACGGGTCTCTGCTAACACTATGTTGTAAGAATAGGAAGTATATATGGGAAATGTAGAGTTATTGAAGGAGGGTTTCTCACACAAGAAAAATTATAAATTCCTTTACTTTCCTGCTTTCAAAATATCACTAAGGAAAATAACTACCAGAAAGTAGGGATCTTGAGTCTTGTGCTCGGGATATATCACTTAAAATTTAGGAACTCTTTAATTGAAATAATTTAATTAGTAAGTATTGGGGAGTGTCTCCAGAAACTTAGGCTTTTATATTACCTAAAGAAAGTCCAACGTAAACAATAAAATAAAGTTTAAAACGTCAATCGTCAATTGCTAAAGTACTCTCTAACTATAGACTTTATGAATAGAAAATAATCTTTTTTTACCCAAAAATCACATTCCAACTTTTACTCATCAAATGTGTATTCCTCCCCTACTCTACTTTGAGTGCAAAGGTTCCCTGTCCACACTGTTGCCCTGAGGGTCTCTCGTTGTCTTGTATTTAGGTCTGCCTCATTCATGAATACTGTATCATTTGACTAAACTCTCAAATGGTAATGTCTAAATGTTTCTTTTAGCAACAAGAATAAATCAAATTTCTGTAAAATTTCCATACCAGTTATTTCTATCTCTGGGGAGGGAAAAGTAATTAAGAAGAAAAGGTTAGAAAATACACACAAAATACTTAGATAAATCAAACATAATATGTATTTAATACATTTTAGTTCTTAAACTTATTAGTACTACTCACACCTATCAAATTTGATGTTTCTATGGGCTGAATCTTCTTCCTTCACTTTTACAGTAAAACAATTGTGTATCTTGATTTTCTGGGTTTCTTCCAGTTTCTTTTTATGACTGTACATAGATATGTTTCCTGTTATTTTTAAATAATTAATATGTGACCCAAATACTCTCTTGTGCCCCCAAATAACTAGCATGCTATTATATTTGATACTTGTGTCCAAAACTCGTATATTCCCACCCTTCTCTTTTCTCTTTCCACACAGGATAGTCACCTTCATACAATCCTAAATTCATAATTATTCAAGTTCTGCTCACATCCAAGATGTTAAAAGTTGCCTCTGTAGAAATGTAGTATAACCACAGACACCCATATCCAGCTATGAATTTGCCCTCTCCATTTTGACCTATATGTAGAAGGAATCAGTACATCCCTTGTAGTAAAATACAAGAAAAAGCAACTTAAAGGAGAAAAGGCTTAATTTGGTTCACAGTTTGGTTCACAATTTCAGACATCATAGTCATCAGAATGGAGAATTCATGTTGTCATGCACCCGAGTCAGCAGGTCACATTGCACCCACAGTTAGAGAGCAGAAAAATATGAAAACTGGGGTTCAACTAGTAGTTCAGGACCTTGGCCAATGGACTGGTCTCAGTCATATTTAAATAGTATTTTCAGGCTTCAGTGGTTCAAACAGGAAATTCTTCATGGACATATCCAAATGCTTTCTTTTCTGTGATTTGAAATTCTGTAATGTTGGGTTAGAGAGATGGTTCAGTATTTAAGAGAACTCACTGTTCTTCCAGAGGTTCTGAATTCAATTTCCAGCAACCATATGATGGCTCAGAAGCATTTGTAATGGGATCTGATGGCCTCTTCTGTTGTGTTGGAAGACATCAAAAGTGAACCCACTTACATAAAATAAATAAAATTACAACAAAAAAGGAAGAAAAGAAAAAGAAGAAAGAAGGAAAGAAAAAAGGAAGGAATGAAAGAAAAAAATGAAAGAAAGAAAAATGAAAGAAAGAAAAAATTCTGTAATGTTGAGAAGCTATACAAACCATCAATCCATTCTTATCTCCTGTACAAAGCTCAAGTCCAAGTGGATCAAGGACCTGCACATAAACCAGATACACTGAAACTAATAGAAGAAAAAGTGGGGAACAACCTTCAGCATATGGGCATAGGGGAAAATTTCCTGAACAATACACCAATGGTTTGTGCTCTAAGATCAAGAATAGACAAATAGAACCTCATAAAATTACAAAGCTTCTATATGGCAAAGGACACACTGTCAATAGGACAAAAGAGCAAACAATAGATTGGGAAAAGATCTTTACCAATCCTATATCTGATAGAGGGCTAATGTCCAATATATACAAAGAACTCAAGAAGTTAGACTCAAAGAAACAAATAACCTCATTAATAAATGGGCTACCAAGCAACAAAAAGAATTCTCTACAGAGGAATCTGGAATGGCAGAGAGGCACCTAAAGAAATGTTCAACATCCTTAATCATCAGGGAAATGCAAATCAAAACAAACTTGAGATTTCACCTCACACAAGTCAGAATAGCTAAGATCAAAAACTCAGGTAATAGCAGAGGCTGGCAAGGATGTGGAAAAAGAGGAACATTCCTTCATTGCTGGTGGGATTGCAAACTGGTACAACCACTCTGGAAAATCAGTCTAGCGATTCCTCAGAAAATTGGACATAGGTATACCATGTCCTAACTATACCATTCCTGGGCATTTACCCAAAAGTTGCTCCAACACATAACAAGGACACATGCTCCAGTTTGTTCCTAGCAGACTTATTTATAATAGCCAGAACCTGAAAACAACCCAGATGCCCCTCAGCAGAGGAATGGATGCAGAAAATGTGGTACTTTCACACAATGGAATACTACTCAGCTATTAAAAACATTGACTTCATGAAATTCGCAGGCAAATGGATAGAGCTAGAAAATATCATCCTGAGTAAGGTAACCCAGTCACAAAAGAACACACATGGTATATAGTCACTTATACATGAATATTAGGCAAAAAGCTCGCAATACCCATGATACAACTAACAAACCATATGAAGCTCAAGAAGAAGGAAGACCAAAATGTGGATGCTTCAGTCTTTTTTAGAGAGGGGAACAAAATACTCACAGGAGGATATATGGGAACAAAGTGTGGAGCTGAGACTGAAGGAAAGGCCATCCAGAGAGTACTCCACCTGGGAATCCATTCCATATACAGACACCAAACCCAAACACAATTGAAAATGCAACGAAGTGCATGCTGACAGGAGCCTGGTATAGGTGTCTCCTGAGAGACTCTGCCAGAGCCTGACAAATACAGAGGCAGATGCTTTCAACCAACCATTGGACTGAGCACAAGCTCCCCAATGGAGGAGTTAGAGAAAGGACTAAAGGAGCTGAAAGGGTTTTCAACCCCATAGGGAGAACAACAATATCAACCAACCCGACCTTCCAGAACTCCCAGGGACTAAACCACCAACCAAAATGTTCACATAGAGGGATCCATGGTTCCAGCTGCATATGTAGCAGAGGATGACCTTATCAGGCATCAATGAGAGGAGAAGCCCTATGTCCTGTGAATGCTCAATGACTCAATGTAGGGGAATGCCAGGGCAGTGAGTTGGAAGTGATTGGGTGTGTTGGGGAGCACACTCATAGAAGCAGGGAGAGGGGGGGTTGGATAGGGGGTCTGTGGAGGGGAAAGGGGATAACATTTGAAATGTAAATAAATAAAATATTCAATAAATAAATGAAAAAGTAAATAAGTGTTATTACATTTTCTTCCTATTCTTCTATTCCAAGAGATTCTGTAAACTGGATCTCTTGGAATTATTTTTAAATATTTTCTTCACATTTCACATTCAAAACTTTATAAATATTCTTGTCAATGACCTCCAAATAAAATTAAATACAAAAATAATTACACAAATAAATATATGGGCATAAACTCACATGTTTATTATTGTATTAAAAGATTCTGAGTATTATATTTGCCTCTTATTTGCTGTTTTGACTCTAAGCTCCTAACAAATAAAAATATCTGTACTTGACAACATATTTTTCTGTAAATAAAATATAATATTCTAATCAGTCTTTTTTTAATTACAAAAACTGTCCAAGACTTCACTAAAATCTAAACCTCATATTATGGCCAACAAACACTGAAATCCTTTATTCCAACCTGATTATTCAAACTTGAGGCTCTTCTTCTATAATATCGAGTTACACTGCTTTTTATGTTGTTTCATCAAAACTTCAAAACTCCTTTTATCTGAACACACTTTAATTTCTTGTTTCATCTACTTAGAATATTCTTTTCTTGGAGCCTACATGCCTACATTCATTTATGATATAGGACTCAAACATCCATTTCCATGGTAAGAACATGCTGAGCAGAATATATGAAGGGCAATGGTTATGGTGTAGGCTTAATCCAATTTCCTAAACTAAAATTTTAACTCATTCACTCATTTTAAAGCAAAAGCAATTGAAAATAATGATTGTTTATGAATGTGAAGGAAGAAACTTCCTTATTTCATGAGAGAATTCAGTTTTTTTTTTGTTTGTTTGTTTGTTTTGGTTTTTTGAGACAGGGTTTCTCTGTGTAGCTCTAGCTGTCCTGGAACTCACTCTGTAGACCAGGCTGGCCTCGAACTCAGAAATCTGCCTGCCTCTGCCTCCCAAGTGCTGGGATTAAAGGTGCGTGCCACCACTGCCTGGCACTTTCTAACTTCATATTCTTCCTGACTTTTTAAAATAACTTGTAAATCTTTTCCAGACTAAATGGCACCTCTTGTGAGCTTTACACTTCCAGAAAATGTCTTTTTCAAGCATGTTGAGCCTTCACTTTGGGTTCTGATCACCAAAAGTAGCACACCTATCACCCTACAAAGTTTCTGTGGCAAAGACAGAAGCTCAATTTTAGCAGGTGTTATCCTCCAAACTGAAAATCTAAACCCTGTCACTAAAACTTTAGTTTGCTTTTGCTCTCACAAATAACACAAATAGCTACCACAATTACCAAAAACTAAGATAACTGTATGATAAGTGGTACTATATAGTCCTTTCTAGAGGACTGATTAATGTTTGGTGTGTGTGTGTGTGTGTGTGTGTGTATTTAATAAATTTGTTTGGGTGTATATAAGGATTAATTTTCTTTTTCTGCAATTTCTTAACATTTTGTCTTTGATAGGCATCATAGTGTAGTCTAGTGCTTATTCAAAAAGGAAATGTCTTTCTCTTTTTCTTTTATGGTCATGTTTTTGAGTTGGCCAGATTATGTATTAACTATTCCCAACACCAATTAATTGTGAACTATCAAGTTAGTTAACAATGTTCCTCATAGCTGGGCAGTGGTGGCACACTTTAATCCCAGAACTTTGGAGGCAGAGGCAAGCAAATTTCTGAGCTCAAGGCCAGCCTGGTCTACAGAGTGAGTTCCAGGACAGCCAGGGCTATACAGAGAAACTCTGTCTCGAAAATAAACAAACATACAAAAAACCAAAACAAAACAAAGAACAACAACAAAAATCCCCACAATGCTCCTCATTGACTTTATGAACAATTTAGAGAAATGAAACATTTCAAATTTCTTTGAGGATACTCTCAAATTCAGAAACCACTTAAAGAAGAACTTTTAGGACTTAAAAAATGTTCAACATTTAAATATTATTTTTGCAATAGCATATAACAACTCCTCTTCAGGCCAAACATTATCTTTATTCACTACAATATTCACAAAACTTTCTATCCTTTGTCCTGTGAAATTTTTTTCCCTCTCAATGTTGCAAGTACCTATTCTTAAAACAACATTTTATAATTTAGTAAACTAAAACTACAGACGAAACTTCATACATGGCCCTGCTCCTTGAACGTGGCTTGTCCATTCTGCTCATTCCCCTTGTTTTTAGGATGCTCTCACTAAGCTATTTATGAATCAGTCTGTCTACCTAGCAGCCTACTTACCACCTACTTCATATCTTAGAAAACTTTTATCAGTTTTAGATTTTATCAGTAATAGATTTTTAAAAATGTTTATTAGAAATTTGATGTTTAAGGGGATAATTTGTTTATTTAGAAGAATTACTTATCATTTCAAATTAGGAACAAAATGGTAGGCTTAAGTGTTTCATTTTCATGTTATATGCCCTTTATTGTATATAAGCATTTTATACATAAGGAAACTAAACATACACCTATGCACACAGGAGAAAATGTTTATGTATAAACACTTTGAGTTTTAAACTCAAGAAATTTAAATGTGAATATATGGAGAAGATTGAGTTAAAATTCTACTCATATTATAGTAACATAATCTTTACAGTTCAATGAAAATGCAAATGAATTAGCAGTTTAGATTAATAACAAATGTCACTACACACTGTATATATTAAAAAGCCCTTTAGATGATTGGGTTATAAATTCCAGTACAATTTTAGCATTTGACTATATAGTATACACTTGTTATGTCTAATTGGCTACTGTTTCTTATGAGTTAAAAATGATCTATTTATAAATAAAATAAATACTAACATAAAAATTTTTAGTAGATATTTAAATATGCTTAATAAATCTTTATGTTACTGATGTCAAAATATTGAAGTACTTGTCACTTGTAGAATATGAACCTAAGTACAAATAAAATATATTTCTCTTCTGTTAATTGTAATTCATAAATTTGTCATTTTCAATTTGTATTTTACCATACAAAATAAAGAAATGTGAAAAGTGGCTCAGCGGGTAAGAGCACTGACTGTTCTTCCGAAGGTCCTGACTTCGGATCCCAGCAACCACATGGTGGCTCACAACCACCCATAATGAGGTCTGACACACTCTTCTGGTGCATCTCAAGACAGCTATAGTGTATTATGCCAGAGAGAGCTAGGCCTGATCAAAGCAGGGCCAGAGCGAGCAGGGTGTCCTGAGTTCACTTCCCACCAGCCACACGATGGCTCATGGCCCTCTGTACAGCTACAGTGTACTCATACACATAAAATAAATAAATAAAATCTTTTTTAAAAAAGATAAATAATTTTGAAAAGTCACGAGCTTACATGGTATGATTAACCTTTGCCTTTACCTAAGCTTGGGAGCATTTATGCTAGTGACATATAACTGGCACAGAGATGTAGGGATTATAATTTGTCACTTTTATTTTCATAGTAAGTTGCCTTAATTAAAGATATATCTACAGGATTTGTAAATTGAGAAAATATTAAATCTCTTCAAACACTTCATTTTTTAGCATCAATTTAGCATTTCTCTTAATGTAAAAGTATTGACAGTAGTCACGGCAATCTATTGTTAGTAATATTTCAATTAAATCATTGTGTGTTAAAAAATTTACTGTTATCTAAATAACTCTAATGTTATCTGCAAGGGCTATAACTACTCCAACTGGAAGTAGGCAACACACACACTTAGCTGAAGGCAGTGCCTTAACAAAGAGAAATTTATTCCTCCTGCTCCTCCTCTTTCTCCTTCTTCACTTCTTTTTTCCTTTCCTGACACTCCTCCTTCTTCCTTTTCCTTCTCTCCATCTTTCCCTCTTGCTTTCTGGACCTATGTGTAACTCCTACCATATTAACTGGGTAAGAGTTAGTTTCTTCTAAAAACTCAGTTTGAAGATACAATCTAGACTTATTAGTTACACTGTCAATAACATGCACTAAGAAAAAACAAATTAGATACTGGATAATGGATTTTTCAGATAAGATAATTTCTTAAAAGTAGATTAAGTCTATGGTAATAAGAAACTGCAGGAATACACACACAGACAGAGATAGAAAATATTAGAAGGAACATTGTATTTGGTACATACTTAAGTCCTATCTATTTTCAGCTCAGAGTCCATGAGTAATATCCTGTAAGTCTCATCCTGATGGATGAGAGACAGCAAATTGGACATAGGCATAACTTACTCCCTGTTTCCCAGGTGAAGATGAAATGCCTACAGTTGCCTCCTGCTCCTTCATTGCTGTGACATAAAATTCTCATTGATATGTGCACCAAAATAAACACTTCCTGCCTTGTCTTTCTGTCAATTATTTTATCACAACAGTGGAATGCAAATATAACATACCTATCCTGTATAATGCCAAGTGGCCTTGAGTCCCATGTCCTTGAGTCTCAAATCTTAGGTGTAAAAGTGACATTAGATATCCCCTACTTTGTACGTTATGGTATAGATGGACAAACAAAATCCTACATATTTTTTTTTTGGTTTTTCAAATATCATACTGCATATCTATTTAGAAGAACAGGATGTCAAAGGTTCTGAGGCCAGGTAAAATGTAAGGAGGGAAGGGTGTACACAGAGAGAGAGAAAAAAAGAGGAAACAAGACCAGCAAAGTCATTAAAAAGAAGCAACAAAAATGAAATATTTTAAATATGCTTGAGCAATTGTCTTAATAAATACTTGGAAGTTTGTATTTTTTATTATTATTATTTATTCCTCTACCAGGAACTTATGCAAAAGAAAAGTACTTATTTCATTCTGATAAAGACATAACTGAGACTTTGAGATAAGGCATCATATAACATTAATACTATTGAGTGCCAGCCAGTACCATCAGTACCAACATGTGATACCTAGTGCCATTGCGTGCCATTGCGTGCCAACTATGTGTCATCAAGCACTGTCTTGTAACACCATGTGCCATCCTATACCATTACTTGTCATTGTGTACCATCCAGGACCATCCAGTACCATCATGTACCATCCAGTACCATCCAGTACCATCATGTACCATCCAGTACCATCCAGGACCATCCAGGACCATCCAGGACCATCATGGAAACAATAGCTAGTATCTAGGTGTTTCTAAAGAATAATGGTTTTCTTGCACAACCTTGGAGGAAAAAAGATACTAGGAAATAAGAAGTTTCTAAGAGTCTTTTCCAAACTCATAAGACTCACAGGTGAAATTCAAGATTTTAAAATTAATTATCCACAGTATTGTTTGCTTATATGGTTGAAATTCAGCTTGTGTGTGTTATTATATCATCATAGTCTCTAACTCATAAAAAGAACTCAGTACATGCAAAAAATTTTTAAAAGACATGAAAAAAAAAAACAAACACTGAGTATGATGATATAGAAACTTATACTTCAGTGTAGTATAGTACTAAAATGAATGTCCTGTTCCTATGTAGCTTGATTTTTATTTACACTTTCACTCCTACCTTTCAAATCAAGATATTTCCTTTTATGAAATATTTTGTTCTTAAATGAATTTATAATATTTCATTTCTAATAATTTTGTTGCACATTGTTTTATAGAAGTAGGTCAATTTAAAAGTTTTTCAAAGCACTCTAATGCACAAAGCTAAATTTATTTTTATTTGAAAAAAACAAGATTATATGGAATTAATGATAAAAGCATAACTAGACACACTCAACATCGTAATCATGTTAAGCACGAGAATGTTCCTAGCTCCACACTTGTTGTAAACCGAACAGTTTGTGCTGCCTTCCTCTGTCTGTACAAAGGCTGTATTTCAGGAGCCAGAAATCCATGCCTTCTGTCCCTTTTAATTTCTGATTGTCAATAGACTATTTTCTTGGCCCATACTGACTGACTCATTTGCCAATCAATCTAAATGTTAAATCTTTCCACCATGGAATAATCCTATGGTCAGCTTTCTAATGTATTAAAATAAAAATTCCAGGACAACGATGGGCTAAAAGTCTAATTGTGGTGAGATAATAGAGGACAGGAAATAGATATTTTTAATGAAGTGGTAACATATTCCCCCAAGTAACCTTTTTTCTTGTAAGAGCAAGTCCTCATTACAGCTACGTTTGTGCACTACTTTAGATTTACAGTATAAACAATTGCATCAAAAACAGATAAACACTTTTGTGTGTGAGTTTACAGGCAGCATATACCAGCTGCTTTGAGGCCCCCAACACACATACAGTAGAGGACTTCCAGGTCTGTGTTCATTCAGAGATGAGGCACCTAATCTTGAAGAGACTGGAGGCCCCTGGGAGTTTAGAGGTCAGGTGGAGTGTGAGGTGAGGATATCCACATGGAGACAGGTGGGTGGGGAGGAGGCATGGGATGTGGAAGAGTCAGGACGTGGATGGTGGTGTGGAATATAATATGAAGTATAAAAAATTAATTAATTAATAAAAAATTTTCCCCCAAAACATTTAATTCATTGATATGCTGTCAAGTTCTAATTTGCCAAAAGAGTTATATATAACGTGAGTTCTAATTTTTATTTAGCTTTTCTTTGCATAGTTTAAGATTTCAAATATTTTAGAAATCAAATGTTATAAATGGTTTTAAATCTATAAGTAAAATTCAAAAATTAAATCTTTGTGCTCATAAATATTTGCTAATGTTTTTAATGTAGTCACTAAATAAGAAAGGGTTGTTCCTTAATCATTACACCATTTATCTTTTTTATACTTAAAATATAACATATTTAAAGTTTTTAAATTTTAATGCAATTTAAAATGGGGAACAGAAAAATATTAATCCAGAATTCCTCCTGTCTAAAGGAAATACAGAGACAAGGAGTGGAGCAGAGACTGAAGGAAAGGCCAAGAAGAGACTGCTCCACTTGGGGATCCAGCCCATCTGCTGACACCAAACTCAGACACTATTGCTGAAGCCAAGAAGCGCTTGCTAAGGGGAGACTAGTATAGCTGTTTCCTGAAAGGCTGTGCTAGAGCCTGACCAATACAGATGCAGATATATGCAGCCAAACATAGGACTGAGTGTGGGGAAGAAGTTAGGGCAAAGAAAGATGGAACTGAAGGGATTTTCAACCCCATAGGAAGAACAACAATGTAAATCAAACAGAGCCCCCAAAGCTCTCAGGGACTAAACCACCATCCAAAGAGTACACATAGGGAGACTCATAGCTCAAGCTGGATATGTAGCAAGAATTGCCTTATCACTGGGAGGGGAGCCTCTTAGTCCTTTGGAGGATCCATAACTCAGAGTAGGGGAATGTTAGGGAGCTGAGGCAGGGGTAGGTGAACAAATGGGGAAGCATACTCATAGAGGCAGGGGGAAGGGAAGGGAATAAGGGGTTTGTAAAGGGAAAATTGGGAAGGGGGATAACATTTGAAATGTCAATAAATAAAATAACTAATAACATGAAAAAATGGGGAACAGAGCTAAGAGGAATCTCAAATGTCTGAGAAGCACTTAAACAAATGTTCATCAGTTTTAGTCACCAGGGAAATTCAAATCAAAGCAACCTTGAGATTCTATCTTAAGGCAATCAGTATGGCTAGGATCAAAAACTCAAGCAACAGCACATACTGGCAAGGATATGGAGAAAGAAGAACACCTTTCCATTGCTGGTGGGATAGAAAACAGGTGCAACCACCCTGGAAATCAATCTGGTCATTCCTCAGAATATTGGAAGTAGTCCTAACTAAAGACCCAGCTATACGATTTCTGGGCATGTACTCAAAAGATCCTCCACCTTGGACACAAGGACATTTGCTCCACTATGTTCATAGCAGCCTTATTTGTAATAGTCAGACATTGGAAACAACCCAGATGCCTCTGAATTAAAGAATAGATACAGAAAATGTGGTACATTTATAAAATGGAATATTACTCAGCGATCGAAAACGATGACCTCACAAATTTTGTAAGCAAATGGATGGAACTAGAAAATATTATCCTGAGTGAAGTAACACAGATCCAAAAGACATACATGGTATGTACTTACTGATAAGTGGATATTATCCAAAAAGTTCAGAATACCCATGATACAACTCATAAACCATATGAAGCTTAACAAGAAGGAAGGCCTGAGTATGGTTATTTCATTCCCACTTAGAAGGGAAAAAACAATCAGGAGAGGCAGAGGGAGAGCGGGAAGAAGGGTGAAAGGGAGGAAGGGAGGAGCAAGAGAGGGAGGGAAGGATGACAGAGAGGGAGGGAGGGATCTAGTGGGAGTGCAGAAGGGAAAGGAAAGAGGGGAACAGATGAGGTATAGGGGAGACAGGAGAGAAGACCAGAGGCCAGGAGAATGAATAAAAATGTGCAACAGTGTGGGGTAGGAGGCAGGGGGATCTCTAGAAATTCCCAGACACCAGGGTTGTGAAAGGCTCCCAGGACCCAACTGGTATGACATTAGATAAAATGCCAAATAGTGGGGAGATGGAACTTAAAGGGACCACCTCCAATAGATACAAATGACCCCCAGTAGAGGGATGGAGACACTCACCCATATTCTAAACTTTTGACCCAGAATTGTTCCAATCTAATGAAAATGAGCGACAAAAAATGGAGCAGAAACTGAAGCAAAGAAAGGTCACTGAGAGACAGATACAACTTGGGTTCCATCACATACGCAGGCACCAAAGACCAACACTCTAGCTGATGCTATGTTGTGCTTTCAGACAGGATCCTGGCATGGCTGTCCTCTGAGAAGCTCTACCAGCACTTCATTGAGACAGATGCAGATACTTACAGCCAACCATTAGACTGAGCCCCGGAACTCCCTATGGAAGAGCTAGGGGAAGGACAGAACGAGCTGAAGGAGATTGCAATCCCATAAGAACAACAACAGTATTAATTAATCTGGACCCCTCAGACCTCCCAGAGCCTAAGCATCCAACTAAAGAGAATACATGGGCTGGTCAGTGGTCCCTGCTACATATGCAACAGAGAACTACCTTGTCTGATCTCAGTGGGAAAGGATACACTTAATCCTGTAGAAACTTCATATCCCAGGGAAGGGAGATACTAGTAGGATATAGTGGAAGTAGGGGGCCATCATCTCAGAAGCAAAGGGGAAGGAGAGTGGGGTGAAGAACTATTGAAGAGGGGACCAAGAAGAGGGGACAACATTTGGAATATAAACAAATAAAATAATTGATAAAAAATAATAAATTCATCTGCCTAAGATGGGGGGGTAAATTAAAATCAAAGGTGAAGTCTGGGTAGTCCCTAAGGAAAATGTCAAAAATAGATATTGGGGGATGAAATATTAGCTCACATAATAAAGGTGCTTTTTTTAAAAGCATGAAAGCCTGAGTACCATCCTTGGGATCAATATAATTTTATAAAGAGACAGTAAACTTCACGGAATTATCTTCGAACTCTACATGAGTGCCATGAGACCTAAGCTCCATCACCTGAAACACACACACTCAAACACTCACACACGCAAATATTAAAAACAACAATGATGACAATAAATGATGATTGATGATTAGATGATGATGAATAAGGAGAAGAAGATGGAGGAGGAGAAGAATAAGAATAAGAACAAGAAGAAGAGCAAGAGGAAGGAAAGTAAGAGGGTACATAAAAAGGAATGTGTTTCAGGGACAAAAACATTTCAATTAAAAATTAATGTCAAAAATTTGATTTAAGAATATTCTAATAGAGCCAGGAGTGCACAGGCTGCAGAAGCAGCAGAGCAGCTGGGACAGGGTCCTTCCTGCCTCCATCTGCACCCAGGAGCTGAGGCTGTCCCACAGCCCTCTGTGCTCGGTTCCTGCCAGGAAAGAGAGCCTCTCCATGGAGTGCTCTGACCCTCAGACCCAGAGATGAGACTACAATTTTCTCTTCGGTGACTGTCTAAGGTGGGACAAGCAAGGTGCACTCAGGCCGCTGAAGCAGCTGGAACAGAGTCCTTCCTGATTCCATCTGCACCCAGGAGCTCAGGCTGTTCCAAAGCCCTCTGTGTATGGATCCTCCCAGGAGAGAGTTGGTCTTCCAGGAGTGTTGGCATAGGCTTACAGGCCCACAGGAGGGACAAGCTCATGGCAGAGACAGCAAGACCAACACCAGAGATAACCAGATGGCAAAAGGCAAGCACAAGAACATTACCAACAGAAACCAAGGCTTCATGACATCATCAGTAAAGGGCCAGTAAATATCTTCAACAAAATTATAGAAGAAAACTTCCCTAATCTGAACAAAGAGATGCCCACGAACATACAAGAAGCCTACAGAAGTCCAAATAATTTGGAACAAAAAAGAAATTCCTCCTGTCACATGATAATCAAATCATCAAATGCACAAAACAAAGAAAGAATATTAAAATCAGTAAGGGAAACAGGTCAAGTAACATATTAAGGCAGGCCTATCAGAATTATACCGGATTTCTTGCCAGAGACTATGAATGTCAGAGATCCTAGGCTGATACAGACCCTAAGATAACACAAATGCCAGCCCAGGCTACCATACAAAGCAAAACTCTCAATTACCAAAGATGAAGAAACCAAGATATTCCATGACAAAACCAAATTCACACAATCTTTCCACAAATCCAGTCCTTCAAAGGATAATAAAGAAAAACTCCAACACAAGGAGGGAAACTACATCCCAGAAATAGTAACAAAATAATCTTTTTTTAACAAACCAAAAGGAAGATAGCCACATAAACGTAATTCCACCTCTAACAACAAAAATAACAGTAAGCAACAAACACTTTTCCTTAAAATATCTCTTAACATCAATGAGCTCAATTCCCAAATGAAAAGACATAGACTAAAAGACTGGATATGTAAAAAGGACCCAACATTTTGCTGCATACAGGAAACCCACCTCAGTGTCAAAGACAGCCCCTACCTCAGAGTAAAAGGCTGGAAAACAATTTTCCAAGCAAATGGACCCAAGAAACAAGCTGGAGTAGCCATTCTAATATTGAATAAAATCAACTTTAAACCTAAAGTTATAAAAAAAAGATAGGGAGGGACTCTCCATAATCAGCATAGGTAAAATCTACCAAGATGAACTCTCAATTCTGAACATCTATGCACCAAATGTAAGGGCATCCACATTCATAAAAGGAACTTTGCTAAAGCTCAAAGCACACATTGCACTTCACACAATAATAGTAGGAGACTTCAGAACCCCACTCTCAGCAATGAACAGATCATGGAAACAGAAACTAAACAGAGACACAGTGAAACAAATAGGGCACAGGAGAAAATTTCCTGAACAGAACACGAATGGATTATGCTGCAAGATCAAGAATCAACAAATGGGACCTCATAAAATTGGAAAGCTTCTGTAAGGTAAAGGACACTGTCAATAGGACAAAACATCAACCAACAGTGTGGGAAAAGATCTTTACCAACCCTATATTTGATAGAGGGTTAAATCCAATATATACAAAGAACTCAAGAAGTTAGACTCCAAAGAATCAAATAACCCTATTAAAAATGGAGTACAGAGCTAAATAAAGAATTTTCAACTGAGGAATCTGGAATGGCTGAGAAGCACCTAAAGAAATTTTCAACATCTTTAATCATCAAGGAAATGCTACCCTCATCAAAACCACCCTGAGATTCCACCTCACATCAGTCAGTTTGGTTAAGATAAAAACCCAGGTGACAGCAGATGCTGACAAAGATGTAGAGAGAGAGGAAAACTCATCCACTGCTGGTGGGATTTCAAGCTGGAAATCAATTTGGCAGTTCCTCAAAAAAAGACACATAATACTACCTGAGAACCCAGCTATACGACTTCTGGGCATATACCCAGAAGATGCTCCAACATGTGATAAGGACACATGCACCACTATGATCATAGCAGCCTTATTTATAATAGCCAGGAGCTGGAAAGAACCCAGATGTCCTTCAACAGAGGAATGGATACAGAAAAGGTGGTGCATTTAAACAATGCTATTAAAAATGATCAATTCATGAAGTTCTTAGACAAATGATTGGAACTAGAAAATATCATCTTGAGTGAAGTAACCCAATCACAAAAGAACACACATGGCATGCACTCACTGTGATAAGTGAATATTAGCCCAGAATTTCAGAATACTCAAGATACAATTCACAGACAACATGAAGCTCAAGAACAAGAAAGACCAAAGTATACATACTTTGGTCCTTCTTAGAAAGTGGATCAAAATATACATGATAGGAAATATGGAGACAAAGTTTGGGGCAGAAACTGAAGGTAACACCATCCAGTGACTGTCCCACCTAGAGATCCATCCCATATACAGTTACCCAGCCCAGACACTATTGTAGATGCCAACAAGTACTTACTGACAGGAGCCTGATATAGCTGACGCCTGAGAGGCTCTGCCAGTGCCTGACTAATACAAAAGTGGATACTCACAGCCATCCACTGGACTGAGCATAAAGTCCCCAATGGAGGAGCTAGAGAAAGAACCCAAGGAGCTGAAGCGGTTTGCAGCCTCATAGGAGGAACAACAATATGAACTAACCAGTACCCCCAGAGCTCCCAGGGTCTAAACCACCAACTAAAGGGTACACATGGAGGCACCCATGGCTCCAGTCGCGTATGTAGCAGAAGATGGCCTTGTGGGACATCAATGAGAGGAGAGGTCCTTGATCTTGTGTAGGCTTGATGCCCAATTTTAGGGGAATGCCAGGACAGGCAAGTGGGAGCAGGTGGGTTAGTGACCAGAGAGAGGGGGGATGGGATAGGAGGGAATCAGAGGGGATAAAATTTGCAATGTAAATAAAGAAAACATCTAATAAAAAAGAATATTCCAATAGAGAAATTATAGAGCCATAGAGATCATACAATAGTATTAAAATAATGACAGAAGTACTTTCTTATGAATCTTGATTTCAAATATAAATTGGCCAAACTCCCTAACTAAAAGCAAAGACTAGGTGAACTGTCAAAGTAACATGCTCAACTGTATCATGTGTAAGACCCACATTACACCTGCAGACATAACTACTCAGAAAGTGAAAGAATGAAATAAGTATTTTAAGATATTGGTAAGTGAAGTTAAATTGGGGTATCTTTATTAACATAAGACAACATGGATTTTAAATTAAAAGAACTTAGAAGAGACAGAGAGGAGCAGTATAAATAGACAAAAAAGTCAAATCATCAGGAAGATAAAATAATTACACACATACAGACTCAACAATGGAGTTCCAAATGTATAATTCAAGAACCAAAGGGAGAAACTTTTATCATAAGAGCTACAGACTTCAATATCCTGCTTTCAATAGTGAAGAAAAAAGATGAATAAGTTAAGGATTTAAATAGCATTATGTAGCTTATAACTTTAATCTAATCTGTAAAATCCTAGTATACAATTACTTAGAATAAACTATTTGCTAAATATAAAATAATTCTAAAACAATTTATAAGCAAAATCATTCAAATGTATCTTCTTAAATCACTATGAAATTAAAGTATATGTCCATAATATAAAGATAACATAAATCAGAAATATGTGGAAATTAGAGAGTGTGTACTTAAAACAATAAGAAACAATCACAATCACATGTAATACAGTTAATTACTTCATAAGGAATGGGAAATAGCACATGATATATCTGAACCAGAAGATAGGAAGCAAACTAATCACAAAGCTAGCAAAATAAAGAAAAAAATAACTGTAAAAAGTAGATACACAAAATAGTTGACAGAAAAACAATAAATTTATGGTGCCAAAAGTATTGTAGTTAATGTCACTTATGGGCTGTGATGCTCTACAATGAATTGTGAATCGGACAGGACAGGAACCCAGCAAGGTAAAAATTTAGCAGAAAAAAAATGCAACCCATTCTGTCTTACTATTTATTATGTTATTGTCAGTGGAGAAGTTATGTGTTGGAGCAATCAGGGAACTTCAGTGGAGAAGGCTTGGAAGCAATAACAAGACACGAGCAGGCCCTGAGTGAAGATGGCCTTCATAAATTAAGGGTTGGGCAGGAAAAGAAAATTTGATGACCCAACACCTAAATCTAATTGTGAAATCAATTTATCTAGTTTCTTGGTTTGTTCCCATTTGTTATTTATGCTTTTAATTTTGGCTTTGACAGCAGTCATAAGTTTACTAAATATACCGTTCTCTTTGGATTTGCCTTTGGGAATGAAACTGATTACATACATCTTAGCCTGTTTGCTAGAACTGGATTAAACCTTTTGAAGATATAAATATAACTGTGGAAGGGAAAGGAGATTGGTGAGAACATAATGTGATTAGTTTTATCTTCAAAACAGGTGACTTCACTTCAGAGTCAGAAATAACTTACTTTTAGAGTTCATCAGAAAAGAAAATATTTTTTGTAAGTGCTGCTAATAGTTAAGAAGTACCAGCATTTAGATATTAATTCAAAATCCCGAAGGGCAATAATCAGGAATAAAAGAAGTCAGAACAATAGCAATTCAAAGAACTTGAGTTGGAGTTTAAACATTAACAGTACAGTTTATTCTCCCAATTTTAGAACACACATTTTCTGAGACAGCCATAAGAATTGTCAGCATCAGATCAGAAAAATAAGTCTTATTATTCTGAAGGTTTTAGGCATTTTCATGAAAATAAAAACGTGACTATTATTGCTATCTATTGCAAAAAAAAAAAAACAGGATATTAAAACTATTTCAAAAAGTTGTCTTTCATAAATCTTTAGCATGCAATTTTAAAACTTTTGATTGTTCAATGTGTTTATCCAATTGTACACAAATCATTGTAAGATAGACTATTGTAAGTTATTATGTATAAATGTCAATAACAGTATAATGTGAACTAGTGCACACTATTAAACATGAACATAAAATTATCAATATTTGTTATTTGAATATTTTGAAAATATGTGTTACCTCAAATTGCATAATGAAAGTAGGTTTTGAACTCTCACCTGACAAATGAGCAGGATTTTAAATTATATTAAAATACTTTTGAACAATCCATATTTCTATATTTATTTAATGAAAGATTATTTGTTCATGTGAAACTCCTGAAACTTTATATATTATAAGTTGGAAATACAAATTGGCAAGGCACTCTGTGTAAGTATTTGTTGTTTATTATTAAATTTAACATACACATAATCTTAAATGGACCTCATCTTCCTGTGTTTACTCATCAGGATTGAAAACATATGTCTACCCAAAACCTCAAGAAGCAACACTCATAAGCTATCTTACAATATCCAGAAACAAATGATACCCAAATATTAATAAAAGAATAAGCTGTGATGTATAATTACAATAGTATAAAAATAACTAAATATTTGATGATAGAAGCATTGGTATGACTGTAAAAATGTGACATTTAAATAAAGAATCCTTACACAAGTAATACTAAGTGCACAATTTTATTAACAATCTTTTTCTTAGTTCCAGCAAAACTATACTGTAGTGAGAGAAATTAAAAACTGATTAACTCAAATGAGAATGATATTGAATGGAAACTGTCATAAATTTACTTACTGGTGAGATAGTCATGTTAGCTGCATTGATGTGGATATACTCAAAGTTTTGTTAAAACCATATGAAATACGTCAAAAATCTAAAGTATAGTAAAATATGCTATTCCCAATGTAGAAAAATATTTCAAATAAATAATAACATTTCTTAAGTTTTATTTAGTCATCTCTTCACTCAACAGATAGTTGCTGTTTCTTTAGAGGTGTACAAAATCTCTACTTTGATACAGGATTTTGCAGTATGAAATTTTGCAGACTTCAGGCCACCTTCTAGTTCAGCCTAGACTTCCCTTCCAGGGAGAGGACATCAACTCACCCACAAAACCTTTGACCCAAAATTTGTCCTGCCTATAGGACACACAGGAATAAAGATGGAGCACAGACTGAGGAAACAGTCAAGCAATGCCTGCCCCAGTTTGAGACCCATCCCATGGAAGAAAGCTAATCCAAGAATAGCCATCTATAAACAGAAAGGACAAAAATTCAGTAGTCGTGTAGTCAGTGTGGCTGGATATTTTTGCTTGGTTTCAGTATATAGCTACATGAAGAAGTAGGCTCTACTGCCAGTAGAATGGACTTGCCAATAAGAGTTAGGGGAAGCAGGCCGAGAGCAACAACTTCCCTCTTTACTCACTCACATTGCCTACCAGCAGAAATTGTGGCCCAGATTAAGTGTGAATCGTCTCACCTAAAATATTTCAAGATGATTTATAAGAACTTTATATTTGAAGAGAACTGTGTGGTACATGTAGAATAATGCAACCAAATCAAAATTGTCACAACAGCTTCTAGAAACCCTGCTAGAAAGTATCTACTTTAGTATGTCAGATATCATTTGTAGCATGTTTGTATGCTACTTTTCTTGTGTGAATTTAACCATATTTATAAAATGAAAATAGAATAAAATTAAACCCCTTTGACCACACACACACACACACACACACACATACACTGGATACAGATTATAAGTGGGTCTTCTCAATGATTTAATTAAGAAGATCCCCACCAGGTATACTGAGAATCTTGGATTTTAGTTCTAGATATAATAGGTTGACAATCAATAGTCATCATAGAGATGATAAAAACATTACATTTAGGGCCGAGTGCTCCAAAGTCTCTTCTTCAATGCACATAGTCCAGTTTTGAATCTTTTTGTTAACACCATCTACTGTAAAAAGGAGGTTCTCTGATGAGTTTTGAGTGATTTTCTGCTCTTTGGGTATGACAATATGTCATTTTGGGGTTGTTATTATGCTCTTTTAGTGGAATAATAGTAGCAGTTTTCCACAGGAACCATGACCTATATGTCTTATGTTCTTGAGTACTTTAGCATTGTCAGGTCCTAGTTTCATCTCATGGAGAAAGTTTAAATCCAATCAGAAAGTGGTTGATTACTCCTATAACATTTGTTCCACTATTGCAACACTGTACCTAGTAGAAATGTGTCTGTTATAGGTTTATAGATTGGTGAATTGGTATTTTTCTCCTCAAGCACTATAAACTTTAGTCAGTATTGGCTGGTCTTCTTGTGGAACACTAGCTCCATTTCTCCATCTTTAGTTACATAGTAGGCTGTGTCTTCAACATCCTTCCCATCAAGTAATACAGAATAACTAACAACTTAGGCAATAGCCTATGACATTGGTAGGGAGTCTATGGGACCACTTTGGAAAACAACTTAAGAAATGTGTCCATTCCTGGAACTGGAAGTATTTTTACTTGGTGTTATAAAATATCTAATTGGGTCATTGTCTTTCCTATTAGTGACTGTAGTTGATTTTCTAGCACAAAGGCATCTTGGCAGTCAGGAGGCAATAAATAGCACAAAGTCACACCATACAACAAACCTTTATCAAGACATTCATTGAGAAGAAGAACAGACTGACAGCTGCCTTTGAACATGAAGAGACACAGCAACAGCCTGTGCAGAGGGACAGGCTTATATAGAGTCTTTAAAGCATATATGGTGAGCTAGTGTAAAAGTACAACACAGGCCAAATACTGCTTCCCCATTAACACTGACTCATGGGGGTGTGGATTTCCAATTCTCAGAGCTTTGGGTCAAAACAGGGGCAGGGAGTTTTTCATTGTCTCTTTTATTATATTCCTCTCTCTTTTTGTTTAATGTTATTGCTAGACCATTTCTCGTTGTTTGGGAGTATTAAGGCAACTTTGACCTTCACTATCAGTGTGTGATTGAGAGTTGTAGGCCTCTTGTCCTCTAGGTATGGCTTGATGATCTTATAATAAGAACTGACTAAAGAGCTGGGTAGAAATATTTTGAATTTGATGTAGATGAAAAAACCTACACAAGAAGTTTAGAAAACAGGGTACAATTTGTAGAATTAGGGAAAGGAGGAGGACTGGATTAAAATAGAGCAAGGTACAATTCTATACAATCCACTGGCTATAGACATCGAGCTGTTCCTTTTAATTTGGAGATCTGTTTGGAGTTGTCAAATTTTGACTTTTATTATAACTGACTGGTTGACATAGAAGCAATATTCCTCCTTGAGGAGGAGGAAATCCAATCCTTCTCTGTTGTTAATAGATCTAATTCTTGCTGATTTCCTCTAATGATTTTCAAGTGGTTTGCATGAAAACAAGAATTTTTCTTAATGTCAAACCATAACATTCTTGTCCTGCAAAAGAGGGTTGAGTGCCCTATAATATTGCAGATCAAGAGGTTTCAAAGGAAAAAAAAATTAGTATGTTGGCTAAAGATCATTCATGTGATATTTTGGTGAAAAATGTGGCAGCTTTTTGCCCTTGTCTGAAGAGACTGCCTGAGGCTAAGCTGAAGAGATTTACATTAATTGTACTTACAAAATAAATCAACAAACAGCCTAGTATAGACTTTTGTCTTCCTTCCTTCCTTTCTTTCTTTCTTTTGGCTCACTATTATGAAGACTATTTTAATATAACATAGCAGGCCGAGAAAGGAAACATGAAAAATGTATCATTCAAAGGCTAAAAAAGGGAATTAGGAAGTGAAATGGATTTAAATCCTGTATTCAAGGAGATACATAGATTAAAGATATTTAATAGAATTAAGGGAATGTTGACAACCTGGCAAGACTGCACCTCTGCTAAGTTCCCATCTTGTGAAAAGGATGTTCCCCAAGGGACATTGCCACCAATACTAAATTTACATTTGTGGTTGTACAAGGGATTGTTATTAATAGGCTTCCTCCACCAAAGAAATAAGTTAATTTGAGCTGAATTAAAGTTAAAGGAGCAGGTTTATTTTTGAATGGGCTCCAGATAAGGAGACAAGACCAGAAAAAGTCATGGACAGACTATGGCAGGGAAGAATTCATAGATTGTAAGTGAAGAAATATGATGTTCTGTCACATGTTTGGCTTATGAAGGGGATGGTATGCTTGAATGGCTGGTGACTTCAGGTGCAGGGGAAAGTTGGGACAGTTGTCAGGAATATAGCACTGGGATTTTTGGTGCCTTTTCTATTCAGGCTTTCTGAGTGGGCAGGGTTGGAGGGACAGGGAAGAATGGAATCTTCTGGAATGTAACGGGAGGAGGGGTGGTGTGGCAAGCCAGGGACTCAAACTAAATATCCTGATCTCATTGGGTATGTGGGTATGGGATCATATCTGGCTACTTCCTGATGAAAAGGAAGAGTGAGGCATGGAAGAGTCAGGAGTCAGAGGGTCCATGCTCAAAATGAAGTTTGAGTTAAGAAGCCATTGGTTGACCATTAACAGGGAGACCTCATGAATTTTTTCCTGGAGAAGTTGGGGGATACAGTGGGTAAAAAGAAAAAAATAGGTAAATGACAACGAGGGGTCCTGTTGTGGAGAAAGTCATTGGAAAGGGGGAGTCTGCCACCAATTTAGTGGAAGGTGCCTAAGTTTGGTCCTCAAGGCCTCATTATTGGAGCTTTCTGGAAAACCAGAGAGTAGAATGTCCCAGTTGTTGTCTGGACCACTCTTCTTGGTTGGGTGCCCTCTTGAGCCTAGAGAGGTAGTATCAGCACCAGTATCTACCTATGTTCTAGAGACTTGGGAGACAACTACTTGAGTTATCTACTACTCAGTCCCACAGGGAGATCTGGGTAGACTCAGGAGCAGTTGTGTTCTCTAGCATGGGGGCAGGCAGGTAGTTGTCAGCTTAAGATAGGGAAAGGAGTCATTTGAGAGACAGATAGGGTAGGTTCCACACCAGTGGGAGTGTCTATGTCAGAAAGCTGTCACTGAGGAGGAACAGCCTCCCATATAGGACTTCAAAAGGACTTAAACCTGTAGGAGAGCATGAGGTAGCTTGAAGGTGGGTGAGGTCAATGGGAGGCAGAAGGGCACAAGAGGGAGCTTAATGGACTGATATCTAATGATTCTATTGATTTTCTCAAACTATCCTGAGGATTGTGGGTAGTAGAGTATGTGGAATTCTCTGGAAGATGTTGAAAGCTTCAGATGTGAGCTTGATGACCCTGGAGGTGAAGGCTAGACTTTGTTTAGATGGTCTGTTGGGAATCAAATCAAAGAATTATGTGTTCAAGGAGCACCTGAGCCACTACATCTGCCATTTCCCTGGGGGTGGGGAATGCCTCTATCCAACCTGTAAAAGTGTCAACAAGGGTTTGGAGAGAGCTGAGCTTTTTATGAATGGGCATATAGGTGAAGTCAATATTCTAGTCTTTGCCTGGTCCATGTCCTCAGAGCTGGCGCAGAGGCTGATGTATCTGGAGAGCCTCCTGTGGGTTGGTCCAACCAATCTCTGGCAGGTAGAGTGGATCTATAAAATGTGGTCTCTGAGGTCAGTGTGATCTAAAAGGGGCTCTAGAAATTGGAAAGGAACCTTGGGGCCAATGTGTAGTCTGTGGTGGATATCAGAGATGATAGAAGTCATCTGTTTTGGGGGAAGTATAATGCAGTTATTTAGGTAAAGCTATCCATCTTTTGCCTGTGTAGCCCCTTTGTCAATGAATTTGTTTTTTGTTTTTTGCTTTTGTTTTCCTCTGAATGGTACTAAGGTTTTTAGGAAAATGTCGGGAAGAGGATGCGCCATGTGAGTCTTGAAGAACTGGAAGCCAGACTCTGGGCCACAGGGTCATTTCTGTCATACCCAAAGCCCCTGGGACACATGTAGGTCTGGAAACTCTGGCAGTGAACTATGGCCATCTCTGCTGAGAGTTGACTAGTCCCATCCTCTCTTCTATAAAGTGTTGGTAGGGATGGCAGGAGTCCTGGAGAGTCAGAGTTGACTGCTAAGATGGCATCTGGCAGTAATGAAAAGTGAGGATGGACCATGGCTGGGTCGTTGAGGGACTCTGTACTGGTCTCTCTGGTTGCCTGGTATAGTGGATTAGCCATAATAGCAAAATTGGGGATCCAAGGTCTGAGGAACACCACCAAACCCAAAAATGAAAGAATCTTGTCTGCTGAGGTTGGGACTGCGAGTCCTACAACATGAGGTGAGGTGAGGTGAGGTGACACTGGGCTGAAGTGAGGTATTTAGACATTGGGCTGAATTGGACATATATACACAACAGAGGGAGAACACAACTGAGTATTAGATGGAGAGACCCAGTAACCCAGGGAACGAAAATAGTTTAAGAGTGAAGCAGTATTTTATTGGGAGAGACAAGGAAGGGCTGTAGAGTAAAATGTCATACACATGATAAAGACGTGTGCTAAGAGTAAGGCCTAAGGAGGAGAGCATCCAAGCCAAATCTTGGCAAAAATTAATTAATTAATTGATTAATTAAAATAAAAAAATAAAATAAAATAAGGACTGTCTTGGAAGCCCTGAGGGAGAAATATCCATATGAGCTGTCTTGAAGTCCTTGTCCCAGGGTCCTCCCAAGTAAAGTGAAAGAGAAAATACCAGTCAGAATATAGGGGGAGAGTAAAGAAGGCATCCTTTAGGTCCAGGTCTATTAAGTGGGAAGTTGTACAAGGAATCTTATAGAGGAGAGTGTAAGGGCTGGTAACTATTTGATGGGTTGGGATTTCTGCCTCGTTAATGGAGGGGAGGGGGGAGGAGAGAAAAAGAAACCGGCAGACAAACATGACCAGAAAAGAATATGAAAAAAAAATGGTCTTGCAAGAATGCAAGGGAGGCAGGGACTTAGGTGGTGTGGAGGGGCTTTCAGCTACACAGATAACAGAAGTTGGTGATGGGACTGTGGGACCCGGGTGTGAGGTTAAAAGAGAGAAGGTAACCTCTGTGTCCATTAGAAATGAGATGTGCTTACCCACTCCCTGCAGTATGACCTGGATGAGGGTGATGAGGGTCGCTTAGTCTAGGAGTCATCAATCTTCTGACAGGCTAAGGAGTCTAGAAGGCTGGAAGGGTCTGCTTGAACTGTATTCCTAAGGAGTGAGGGTAGAAGCCTGTATGACATAAGGGTTTCACTGTGTTATGTCATAGAGAGCAGAACTCTTTAATATAGGCAGATTGGTTGGCACAGCCTAGGTGCTTTTCTTTCTTTCTTTCTTTTTTTTTTTTTTAGATATTTTCTTTATTTACATGTAAATTTCTCCTTTCCCAGTTTCCCCTCCATAAAACAAACAAACAAACAAACAAACAAAACCAACAAGAACAAACCCCTGTTGCCTCCTCCCTCCCCATGCCTGCCACCCCACCCTCTCCCACTTATTGGCCCTGGCCTTCCCCTACACTGGGGCACAGAACCTTCACAGGACCAAGGTCCTCTCCTCTTATTGATGATCGAATTTGCAATCCTCTACTATACACATGCTGCCAGAACAACAGACCCACCATGTGCAATGGAGATCCTGTAGGGAGAAGGGAACCTGAACTTGAACAAGCCCCACCCACCTCCCAGACGAGGCAGAGGAGAGCAGAGATTGGCCAGGACTGTGTGTGAGAATCCAGGCAGGGCAGATCAGTATGTGGACACAAAGATGTGGGTTGTGGAGTCTCAAAAGGGAGATGGGGCAAAGTAGGAGGGAAGAGGTATAAGAGGTGGGTCAAAAGGAGTTAGTTGATTATTAGATGGAGCCTGTGACAGTGAGGAAGAAGAAGAGTTATAAGAGGAGAAACAGAAAGAGGCTAGTGGTGGGTAACAAGGAAGAGGCTGGAATAGAAACCCTGACAAAGACAGTATAAATAAAGCAACAAGGACATAGAGAAGCTCTCTGCGACAACAGTGAACGCCAAGGAGAAGATGGAAAAGGGAGTAAGGTCCTGAAAGGCGCAAAGGGAGCAGGAACAGAGAAGGCTCCTACAGCCCACTTGGACTAAAGAAGCTGCAAGATTGCAGCTCCAAAGAGGAAGAGAGGGGAAAAGAAAAAAAAAAGAGGACAAAACCTGGAAATAAATAAATCTTGCAAGATATGCAAGCATGAGTCTGCACTCCCAGAATTTAGGAGGCAGACGCAGTACTGTGAGGTTAGCCAGCACTATGCAAACCCTGTCTCAGAAATCCAAGGTCTGGGATAGGTCCCTCAGCCACAGAGAGCTTTCCTTGCCCTTTGGAGTCTCTGAGATTGATCCCAGGCCATACAAAAAGGAAAAATTTTCCTACCCACTGAGAAGCTAATTTTTGTTATTAAGAATAGAAGATGAGAGACCTTGGAACATTTAGACTTAAATGGGATGTCTCCGTCAAGTCCCCTTCCCTCAGGGCTCATGGAACTCTGCAGAAGAGGAGTGGGAAAGACTGAAGACCCAATGGGAATGGAGAATGCCAAGGAAACAAGGCCTTAAGGCCCAATGAACTTGTGAACTCGCAGACAGTGGCAGCATACATAGATCTAAGCCACGTTGGGTCCCAGTGCTGAGAGGGGAAGGGGACACAGTCCCCATCCCTAGCCCAGAAGCTACCTCCAATGAATAATCGCTTCAAAGAAAACATTAATTTTTATATTATGGTTTCAAGTTTGTTTTTAATGGGTTTTCTGTATGTGTGAATATGTGTGTCTTAGCTTCTGTATGTGCTTCTTGGGCTTTTTTTCTGCTTTTTTTTTATTTGTTTGTTTTTTTCTTATTCTGTTTGTTTGTTTTTAATAGCTGTAAAGTCCCATGGTGGTGTCTCTACCCCCAAGAATACCAGAGGGTGCTGGTCACTCCATGGTCATTTCTTTGGATACAGTAGCATTTACAATAACTAAAGGGGAAACTTACCAAATTATCAATAGTAGATCAATTGACCTGGAATGTGGGTCTGCGGCAGGTGGACTGGAGGTGAAGGATGGATTCCCAGACCCTGAGGGGGAGCAGTGCCAACAGGAATGTTTGAGTAACAGAGCCAATATAAGGGATTTTCTAGAGCAAGTTTATCTTAACTGTTGGCAGCCAAGGAATATCATAAAGTTACAACAAACTTCATACAACACATTTATTGGGGAAAGAATGGAATGCAAGTTGACTCAGAACAGAAAGGACAGGCAGCAGTGGACAAGGCAGATGGGTGGGCTTTTGTAAGGTCTTTGGAGCACAACACAGTGAACTAGTAGGAAAGTGCTGTACAGGCCAAGTATTGCTTGGCACTTACACTGACTATCAGGGTTTCCAATTTGCAGAGTTCTGGGTCAAGCCAGGAGCAGGGTGTTTTTCTGTGGCCCTTTTACTGAACAGAGACTCTATTTAAATTCCTTCCACATTTATACTTATTTTAGAAAGCTTCTACAGAATTAGGTTCCAAAGGACTTTTGCTGTTAGTAGTGTCTCTCCATATTTCTTCATTTACCCTGCCTTCCCTTCCCTCTATCCATGTAATTTCTTTTTTATCTCTATAACTCTCTACTATATTTCCCCTTTTTGTAAGACCCACTTTCTAACCCTTGTCCCCTCAATAGCCATCTAAACTCTGCTTCTAATGTTGCTTTCTGTTTTGATTAAGAGTTGGCAGAGATCTAGGAGGAGCCAACAGAAATTGCTGAGTCATCCTACTCCAGGCTTTAAATTGGCACAGGGTAAGATCTATTAGAATCCTATTTTCTCTGGCTCAGGTGTTCTAGGCCACCATTTTCTTTTTAAGTTTTGTTTTGAGATTATAATATAATTACATTATTTATTCCTCTAAACCCTCCTATAGCCTCTCTGTTGCTCTCATTCAAATTCATGGCCTCCTTTTTTATTAGTTGTTGTTACATGCACACACATATATGAATACACACATATTTCAAAATGCATAAATGTAAACTTTCCACTGTATATTATTCATTTGTAAATAATGGGCTAACCATTTGGTACTGAAGAGCAAACTTGTTCTTCCTTGAGTGAGAAGACGATTTCCCCCACTCTGAGTGTTCCTTACTTGCCTGGAGTCCTGCAATTCATTGTGGAAGGTTAAGGCCTGGTGGGCTTTCCCTTATCCACTTTGGCATGTTTATTGCTGCCCTTGTCCATCTCATGTTTGGGTAGTCATGTTGGCGAGACATGGATATAGATTATGACATTACTAAGAGATACAGTCTGACAGCAAAATTCCTCTTCCTCTGGCTTTTACAATTTATCTTCTTTCTCTTCTTCTATGATTCCTGAGCTTTAGGTGTAGGACATGTTTCATAAATGCATCCCTTGGAGCTGGACTTCACAATTTTGCATCTTATTGGTTGTACTTTTATAACAGTCTCCATCTGTTACAAGGAGAAGTAAAGTTGAGGAACTCAACTTATATCTAAAGCTGAGATACCTGAAGTTTCATGCCCACTAACCATTCTCATAATACTTCCACCTTTATAACTAATGGTGAACCTATTTTGTGTGACAGTATATGCAATTCTGTGATTAAAACTCATTGCTCATTTACTTGGGGGAAAGCATTGGTGTACATAATGACTTCAATACTCTACTTATTTGCACAAGCAACAAGCATATCTTGACTACCTTCTCCTTACCCACTGTCCTAGTTATGATGATGAAACCTGAAAGCAACTTGGAGAGGGTAAGATTTATTTTATTCACACTTTCATAAAAAAGTTCATCATCAAAAGCAGTGAGAGCAGGAACTCAAGTAGGGCAGGAACATGGAGACAGGAGACAATACAAAGACCACGGAAGAGGGCTGCTTACTGGCTTATTCCTCATGACTTCATCAGCATGCTTTTTTATAGCGCCCAAGACCATCAACTACACTGGACTAGGGCCTCCAACATCAATTTCTAAGTAAGAAAACACTCTACAGTTTTTCCAGTAGTTGGATGTTATGGAGATATTTTCTCACTTAAGATTTTATTCCCTCTTTTGTAATGATCGTAGCTTGGGTTAAATTAATTGGAAATTAGCCCCATACCCATTTTGTCAATCATATTCTGTTAAAGTAATATAATATCACTCATTGTCTGTTAAATGTTACAAAATAGATACACACACACACACACACAGACACACACACAGGCATATACAACACACACACACACACACACACACACACACACACACACATATATATATATATATATATATATACACACATACATATATCTGACATGCTCTAAGATCATAGGATAGTGAATCCATTAAAAAATATAGTAAAGCAATGTAATTTAATATATCAGACTATCGAAATGAGATGCAGAGACCATATAATTGCCATCCATTTTTTTCTGCTCTTCTTTTTTCTTCCCAAAGTTTTCATGTTTTCCTTCTTCAGTCTTCCCTGCCTACTTATAAACTGAGTGTGGTCAAGGTGGGTGAGCAATATCTGCTAGATATTAAGCTGCACTATGGTCTTCAGGGGACACATGGGGCCAGATAGCTAACATTACTGGTATTTAATGATTTAACTTTGCTATAAATGTCACAAAAGTGGGTACTATATGACTATTTAAAACTTGTTAACTGGCTTTTCTCCTACCTTCAAGCAGGACAAAAATGACTTACATTAGTACATTTACCTGGAATATTGATGGGGGTAATGTAAGCAGCTTACAGAAAAACAAAGAACTTTCTGCTACATTTCTCAAATACTCTCTGATAAGATTCTTGAGTTGAGTTGGTATAAAATAATGGCCTGGTAAGTTAATATATTCTTAAATTTTTACCATGATAAAAATCATATCTGCATAGACAATAATTTTAACAAATTTTAAAATGCCAAAGTTATGCATTTTTATGAGGCAATAAAATATTAAAAACCTTAGTACTCTCTGAAGGATTAGGCACTACAGTATAATATTTGAAACTGGAGAGTACAGTAAGTTGTATTTTTGTTTGCTTTTTATATAAAGTGATTCCTGATATCAACAACTTTTGACAAGAAAAGCTCTCTGTGCTAGAAGCATCATAGCTTTTGAAAGAACAAAGGGATTATTAATTGGGTTAGCATTCTTTTGTAACCCTATCAGTGGCTGGTGAACAACCAAAAAAGAAAAGAAGTGTGGTCACATGTGGGTGGGATTTTCACTTCGTGATACTCTAGAGAAGTGTCAACCAAATCTACCATTTTTGATCAAACTTCTACTTCTCATAGTGTATGAATAAACAAACAACAGCAATAAAAGCAACAACAGTAAATGTGTGGTTCAGATGGGGAAAGGCAGCAACACACAGAAACATTCAGAGAACATTTTACTTGATTTTTATCAATATAAAGAAATTATAGAAAATAAAGGAAGGTATGGAGAAAAAGTTCATTTAAAATGAACTTGGGAAGACAGAGAGGCATTTAAAATGTAAAACATACATCTTACTATTTGTAAAACTGGCTTCAAATAGTTTGGAAAACATAGAGGATGAGGACATAGACAAAATAAGACTGGAAAAGAATAGAAAATTTCAGAAACCGAATACCCAAGAATATTGAACCTTTGCCTCCACTCTGGTAGATTCCTAACAAATGTAGTGTTTTAATGAAAACAAAATAATAGGATGCTTTAGCACTTTGTCTGTCTTCTAAATAACTATCAATAAGGACAAAACAAAACATGTTGATGACTTAGAAAATAGTAATAACCAACTGTACCATATTAAATGAGGTGAAGTCACAATCTGACACCTTACTAGTGTCTTCTTATTGTATCATGAGAACAACAGCAAGTACTTATTCAGCTTTTGAATTTAAAAAGCAAACAAAAATATTCATCAAATGTGGACTCCTTCCCCCAACCTTGTTGCTTGGGAGTGACTTGGTTCTGTAAGCAGCCCCGACAGGCTGCAAGCTGGAGTTGAGCACCTGCTGTGTGGAGGAGTCCTGACTGCTGCTCCTTAGATCATAGACTTAGCAAGTCTCATACTTATGTTAAAGGTTTACCGGATCTTCCTTTCAAGATCTCTTTCTGGTCTGGTGTTAATAGATTTTCTCCTGTTTATGTTATATGGGCAAGTGTCGAATTCCTCTGGGTCTGGTTCCCTAGCCTAACTATAAATACTGAGTGAATTACAGTAAAGCTCTCTCTCTTATCACTTCTACCTGGCGTCTGTGTCTTTCCTTACTAACTGTTTGCTCCCACAGATAATTGTTCGTCCCAGTCCTAGGGCACCCACCGGGAGACAACAATCAAAGACAAAAAACAAGTAAAAAAGTATAAACAAGTATAAAAACAAGTATAACAAAACTAAAAGTAGAAACACACTAATGATGCTAATTTGATCAAGGAAAGAACTGAATAACTTAGTCTTTCAAAAAATACTAAGAACAAAAATATAATCAATCAGAGTTAAGGTAAAATATTTAATTGCAACAGATACAAGAACTAAAGTAATGAGAAAGTGTTTCAAGTTACTTATTAGTGCATTAGAATGTATTAACGGGGCCAAATCCTACTGGCATTTCTGAAACAGCCTGTGAGCACATCAAGTTTTCACTAAGAATGAAAGTCCAAAACAGTTTTAAGATGTTTATTAATCACATTAGTTGTCAATAAAAGCCCTAAAACAGTAAATGTTTCTTTTTAGACAGTCATCTGAAATATAAAGAGGACAGCTCCATGTACATGCTTCTGGCTCTGCATCAAATCGGTGGGAGTGGGTGGCTGGGTGGCTGGAGGAATGCCCTCAGAGAAGCAAGGGAGGAAGGATGTGCAGGGAAACCAGAATGTGTTAGGGATAAGGAGGGAAACCAGAAAAGGAGTTAACACTTGAAATGTAAATAAAGATAATATTCAATAAAAAATGCCAACAATTATGCTGTTTCTACAGTTCCCTTACTCAGGACCACCTTGTCCTATTTATGCTTATATTTATTTATTTATTAAAGGTAATGATTTGATGAGGAGACAGTTCAGGGTTTAACCCATTGCTACCTAAGTATGAGAACCAGACTGTAGACGCCTACTGCCCATTCAAAATACCAGACATGGCAGTAACCATCTGTATCTCGAGCTCTGAGAGCCCAAGTCAGGTGAATGAGATGGCCAGCCAGCCAGCCTAGCCAAAATGGTGAGCTCAAAGTCTAACAAAAGACCTTGTCTCAAAAAAATGAAAGTGAGGTAGAGAGAAAATTTAAGGAGACCTCTCCATGTTATACTCCGGTCTTCAATATACCCACACAGTGAAGCACACAGATACAATGCATGCACATGTACACTCTCATGCACACGCACGTACACACACACTAAATAAAAAGAGAAAATAATGTATTCAATACCTTTTTTTCCACTTTCTGTTTCATTCATTAATATTGTTCAAAAGAAGAATATTCAATTTGATTCTAATTTAATTATAAATTCTAAATTTCTTGAAATATATTCATTTGTTTTCATTTATTAAAAATATTTGTGTATCCATTGTACTTTACATCTATTTTTCTTCAATTTCACTTAGCATTTCTGAAAATCAAAACTAAGCAAGGAAAACTCTTCCCATCACTACTGCACAAGCACACCTCCCTATTCTTATGATTCCTTATGACCTGCATAATCATACGCTTTATATATTACAGTGTTGTTTATTGACTAGCTTACTTCACAGAAGAAAGCTCTATAAGATGAGAGCAGGGGTTTGTGTGTTTGTTTTTATTTTTGTTTGCTGTTGTAAGTTTTTGATCTTCATAGCTAAATTTCTAGACACATATAACTATTCACTTAATACCTGTTGAAGACTTGCAATGGATCACTAAGGTCATGTACACAGTGTATGAATCATTATCAACATGGTTTCTTACATTTTAAGATCATGTTTCAGCACTTTCAGAGGAAAATCACAAGAATCATTCAAGTAATAGTGTAAAAAATTATCACAGAATCACAGCATACAAAAGGAAAACTCAGTAAAGACAAGACATAAATCTAACAATGTCAGCACTAACATTATTTTGGCATTGATGAAATAGGGATACTTTTGCTTTTCCAAATTTTAGAATTTAAATTATATTTGACTACAAATGCTACCTCATATAATTCTTTTTTTCATCCAATGTACCAGAAGCTCAAGATATTATGCAAATAAGCAAGACTGGATGAAATGAAACAACTTGGCAAGTTAGAAACTACATGCAATAATGTTTCAAAGATTAAATACCTAAAGCATGCTGTATGTTCCCAGAAAGTACAAAGCTATCATATCTATATGAGTCTACACACAGCACAATGCAGGGACAATGCAATTCAAGCTACAGAATTTAAAAAGTAAAGGAAATTTAGCTTTAAATCTTGCATTGACTTCCTGGGTATATAATCTTACAGAGATAATTTAACTGATTCTATGTCTTGGTTTCTTTACCCCAGATACAGAGTTTAAATCATCTCCTTGTTTTTTGTGAGGTTCAATTATAATAATGATTTGAAAAATGCTTCTGCTAACTAATGTTTAATAAATAAGTCTATTCCAGACATGGTAGTAGACATCTATAATTTCAGCATCCATGAAGTAGAGGCAGACAGAATTCAAAACCAACCTGGCCTTTAGAGTTTTTCAGGCCTTCAAGGGCTCTACTTATTATAATTAGTTATAATAAATAAATAATTTCTTTTATTCTTTAAAATAAATATTTGATAGAAAAGATTGGGTTATAAAAAATAAACTTTAGTTATAGAACACACACACATGCACAAACACATAAACACACACACACACACACACACACACACACACACACATTAAAGACAGAACCTCATGGAATTGACCTGAAATACTTGATCTCCTTCCCTTACCTCCCAAGTGCTGGGAATATAAGCATTCACCAACTACACTCAATGCTGTGTAAATATTTTTAAGTTAAAATTTCAATATTATTTCAGTATTGCACTAGGTTTTAAATATCACAGAAAATACATTTGTTAGTAATTAAGATACAAGCATTACTAAAGGCTTTATTATGGATTTAAGCTTGAAATACAGGATCTAAAAAATGTATTAGATTTCTAATCTCTAGATTAAAAATAGGAAAAAGACAATTTCTGATGTGGCACAGGGATATAAGAAGCCATGCATGATTTCTAAACTATCACTTTTTACCTTAAGGAATTGTAACTATTGATTGCCTCACCCTGCATATGACTACATTCTTAGGAACCACTTACAATCATTAGGATAGATTGTGTCTTCATCCGAGTGTGTATAATGTCTAGTTTTCTGTTCACTAAAATAAGACATGCTAAATGGTTCTTTCTTAAATAATAAATACAAAAGGAAATTACTTAAAATTGAATGCATGTACTTTTCCCTATAGAAAATCACAACAGATCAAGACTATTCATGTATTTTTAAAAATATTTGCCTCTGTGATTTCAAGATTGAGACTACTAGCCAAAGTCATCTCTTTGGCTGAAGATTGAGGTCTGCTGAAAGTTAAAACGAGAAGTTTCCCACTGTACCCTAAAGAATGACTTTCCTGGGGCTGAGGATGGTATCTCATTGGGTAAAGTTTTACAGTGAAAGCATAAGGAACCTAGTTTGGCTGGAACCTATTTAAAGTTGCAGAGATGGTGACATGTTCCTGTAACCCATACTATGAGGGAAACAGTGCGGGGAGATAGCCTAGAGTTCACAGGCCAGCATATCTAATCAGTCCGTTAATCCTGGGTTCAGAAAGAGACATTGTCTCAAGGAATCAAGGAGGAAGGCAAGAGAGAGGGACTCTCAGCATTTAATGACTGCCTGTGACTTCTTCATGCCCCTGTACACCTACAAACACAGATGCACAGATACATAAAAATTAAATACATGCATGTTCACACCCAATTGCACAAGTCCACAAACACATATGTATTCAGTGCGTGCATATGCACACCATCCTCACATATACACAAACACATATACATTTAGCACACACACATGCAAACATACACACAAATACACACACGCACACACAAACACACAAATACACACACACGTGGGCACAAACACACACACACACACACACACATACATCTTTCCTTTATACCCTCAAGAAAGAGGTAATGAGTTTATATACATGACTTTTTAAAAAAGTATTTTCAAAGTCATTGAGGTTTTGAAGTTTCCAAACAACTTCTTTCATGACAGGAAGAAATTTGTCCATTCATAATACTGAGCAAAATAGTCACCTTATCACTACTGACTAGAATATATAGGTCTTGCATGACTGAAGAACCTAATGATAATAATATATAAAATTATTTGTTATTAAGAAAAATAAGTAGAGCATTGAACCAAAGTTGAAATAGGAAAAATAATTCTATAGACATATTTACATTCTAAGGGTTTCCTTTAGTAAGTTATTAATGGATTAAAATGGCCACTTATGTCATTAATTTCATACCCAATCTTAGCATAGGTTTTTATGTATACCAACCATTGGATATAACAAAAAGAGGTTTGATAGTGAAATTTCAGAGATGGTAATTTGCACAACCACTTTATATTATTTGTACCTAAACAAATATCAAGTCATTTCTAGGCATCAGTGAATGTTTTCTCCTGATGCTGACTTCAGCAGGGCAAGTGTTTAGGATCCTATGGTTCTACTGCTGCTGGAGAAAGGTAATCACCTATTAATGAAGGTAAATTAACTCCCTACAGGGAGAAGCTTGCCCTCTGCTTTCTGTTTCAATGCATTAAACCCAAATCTGCAAACTCTCCCACTGATAAACAGGCTCTTGTGATTCAAAGGGAAATGTAAAACTTCTAGGAAATTTTCAGAGGAAAAAAATGAAGCTATTGAAAACTAATGGCAGTACCAGCTCTACTGAAAGTCAGTTTATGTAGAGCAAACATTAGTGATGAACTGAAAAGGTACATCAGTCCCTCAGAAAACAACTGGAAGCTTGTTTCGTTATCTTTTTCTCGGGCTAAATAAATAAATGAGTATCTTACAAATTTGACAAGATACAAGTGTTTTTAAACTAAAATCCAGTAATATGTAAAGATCAAAGTGATCATGTTCATTGAATTAAACAACTTTTCCTGTATAAATTTACTATAGAAAGACAAAAAAAATAAAAAAAAATGATTGATTAGCAACAGTCCATGGTGGCCTTAATACTCATCCATTTTACCTGCTCATGAGATAAGGAATTTTGAACTTTTAAACTTTTCGTTTAAAATTAGCATCTAATCTTTCCATGCACCTATTCTAACCAAGGAGATAAGCCACAGTTACTTTAAGCTACAGATAGATCTTTGTGGATATGTGGCTGTTTTGCCTGAACATCACCAGTTCCCGCACTCAGCAGTGTAATTTATGAAAGTTCCAGTTGTACATTATGTTACCCAAAAGTTTGAGGAATTGTAGCGCATAATGTAACTCTTTGATCTCTAGATTTATTTGTAAACAACGCCATTATAAAAAAGTTATACAAAGGATTTTTAGTGATATGAGGGACTTTTACATATAGCAACATTGGTGAAGAATTTTTCTTCTGCCTTAATAGTCTTGGTTAAGGCGAGACCTTTGTGATTTTTTCCCAAGATAGAACTCTTTGCTTATCCTTCATACATAATTTTTAGCTTATAAATCTATGACTGAGAAAGTGCTTTCTTGTTCTGTTCAAAAAAATTAATTCTGTCTCTTGGAGCAAATTGTCTCACCTAAAGTGAGGTCTCTGGATGTGCCCATTGGGAGCTTCTATTGTTGCAAGAGATATACAAGGACTAGAAGTGACAAGAAGAGGACCCTTAGCTGGTTTTCTTTGTTACACTCCTGCAACTTCTGGTTCTATTTTTTTTCTAGCAGTAGTTGATAACAGAACCACTTCCAGAGCTACAAATTATCATAATGCTTGCTACCAGGCAGGCAAGGGAAAATAGATAAACGTAAATTACAGAGTTTGTTAGGTTCAACTCCATTTTTCTTCAGTGTTTATCTACTCTGGACTTACTTTAGAATGATCTTAGTGAATTGCAAAATACAAGATTCAGGTTCGATTACTCTTGGTTGAGCCCCAACTTCAATGTCTAAATCAATTGAAATCAAAGTGGATTAGTTTAAAAACTAATGAGTGAAATCAATCCATTCAAAGTGGATTGGTTTAAATAACAGTCATATAAAATTAAGTTATAATATATAGAAAAGACATGTATGTTTTATTTATTTATATAGATGGTGCATGGGTGTATAAACTTCATAATAATCAATCAAGGGATTTTTTTGAAAGTATAGTCACATAGTGCAAACTATATAATAAATCTCTTTAATCTGATTCACTCACAATTAAGCATATCTTTTTCTTCGTTATTTTAACTATAAATGATTTACAGGGCCTAGAGAAGTGGCTTAATGATGAAAAGCTTGCACTTATCTTACAGATGTAAGAAATACATTTTTATGGTTTATTTTCAATATGAGATATGTGTGGAGTATATCACAGTTACACATATGCAAGAGATGTCAGGCCCCTCTTTCCCTTAGCTGGCAGCTTACACCTGTGTATGCCCAAACCTTGAGAGTTGTGATGTGTAAAGAGTCTGCTGAGTGAGTAAGCCCACATCAGATAAGGAGGACAGTCTCAATTCCAAACTTAGTCATTATGCCTTGCATTTAAAAGAAGAGGACAGAAATTTCTCATGATCTTGGGACTTTCAAGCATTACCTTATACTTGCCAGGGTACTTATACTTCTCTAATACCAGCATCCATACTTCAGAATAGTGTATTTTAAAGCTGCTTCACAATCCACAAACCCAAATAACAAGGAGGGCCCAAAAGAGGCTGATCGAATTTTTTCGAAAGGGAAAATATGACAGATACCATAGATATCAGAGTGAATGGATTTGGGAAGGACAGGGAATGGAAAGGGAAGCAGTGCGAGGTAGGGTATTCTGTGTAGGGAGAGCAGGGAAGATAACAGAAATCAGGGTAGGGACTCCACAGGAAGAATAGAGACAACTATCCTGGACCACAGGGCTCCCCAGACTGAATCACCAACCAGAGTGAGTATGGACTGTGCCTACCTCCCCTCACCTCTCTGTCTCTCTGTCTCTGTCTCTGTCTCTCCCTCCCCCCTCCTTCTCTCTCTCTCTCTCTCACACACACACACACACACACACACACACACACACGCACGCACGCACGCACGCACGCACGCACGCACACACACACGCACACACATACACACACACACACACGTAGCAGATGTGCCCCTTGTATTTCATGTGGGTCCCCCAACAACTGGGTCTGGGCGCTGATCCTGAATTTGTGTCCTGACTGTGGATCTCTTTCCCTTAACTGAGCTGCTTGAGAGAGTCTGGCCTTAGTGAGAGAGGATATGTCTAGTCCTGCAGTAACTGATTGTGGGGAAGGGAGTAGGAGGAGTAGGCTGTGTGTGTGGGCGTGTAGCTGTCGGTATGGGGGGCTAGGAGCGGGGTGTGGGGTGCGGATTTGGGGGTAATACTCAGGAGGTGGTTCCCCCTTCTCAGAGGAAAAAAGGAAGCAGAGAAGGAGGAGGAGCTGTGAGAGGAGGAACTGGGAGGAGAGGAGGGCTGATATTGGGATGTAAAGTAAATTAATTAAAAAACATAATAAAAATAAAATATGCTTCATTTTTACTAGTATCTTGAATTTATTACACTATTTTCATGCAGAGGACAGCATAACTTTAAATAAATTTGATGTCTTTATCCTGCAAAGGCACCTGCACTGTTATGCATTATGACCTTATATACAAAAATAATTTAAAAATAATAAAAATAAAGTTTGACAAAAAGAAACAAATAGGCAGAACAATTCCAATTAACATCCCTATCAATATAAACTAGTAAAATTTCCATTTCATAAATCTATAATAGTAATTTATAGATTTAGGTACTAATGCTCTTCAGAAATCAATGCAATCATGAAGATTATTATATGTTTCTAAATTGTGTATCTATAGACAGCCAAAATTACAGTGCGTAATACCTTTTATCTCTAGAGACCTTTGTAAACAATATTTTTAAATAACAAAGGTATTCTGAATGAATATGCATAAGAGATATAGCTTGATACAACCACAGTCATCATGATCCTAAATTGACTACCATATCAAGTGACCCTGGTACAAAGTCCAATACTACAGTAAATAATGTCATTAGTAGAATCAACAGAATATTCTATATTAGAAAAGACTATTTCACTGACATTTCATATGTTGAAGCCATTTGAGAACACCTAGGAATATTCTGGTTGGACACAAAACTCCTTTGTCTAGCTTAGTATGTGAACCATTTCCTCATTTCTTGGTATGCAGGAGCCTCCTCTACTCCTGTACTTTAATCCCGTATGTCCTTACAAAGACAAAGTCCACACAATCCTTTGCATCTTTCCCTCCTTGGTCTCTTTCTACAGTTGCCTTTGACAGCCAGTTTTTCTAGATTTTCCCAAACCATGTCCTCTGAACAGGGGTTACTGAAAACATAATGTCTAAGGTCCTCTGTTGTTTTCCAAATACTTTCAAAAAGCAGAAGTTCACAGCAATATCTTTCCTAATGACTGTCAGGCTGAATGATAGGTAAGTAAAGGCAACATAGTTGAGGCATCTCTTAATGAATGGACAAGGAATGGTGGCGACTATGCATATAGAATTGAGACACTGCAGAGTTTACAGAAGTAGCAAATTCAGGAGGAAAGATAGCAGCATCACCAAAACCAGAAACAAGACAAATAACAGTAGAAAAAGGAAAATGGGTCACACTTAACTAGAACATGACTCAAAAGCAATTGGGATTTTGAAAAATATGTAAATTATTTTACTTTATCTTTTCTCTGACAAAAAAAGTGAAGTGATGTTGTAGAAAAAGTATACTAATTTGAAGAGATGGATTTGAAAGGGAGAAATTAGAATAGTGCTAATATTTTTGTTTGATTGACAGTTTGTGTGAACAACTTTGCAATTTTCTAAACAATATGTCACTGATTACTTCCTCACAAATGTTTTAAAGATTCTTCTTTAAAGAATTACTCTAAAAATTGTATTTTAGCATTATAATTTTGAATATGAAAGGGCTAGGGAGGAATTTGGGGTAGTAGTACAGTTTGTAGCTAGAAGGATTATCTTCAGAACAAATACAAAAGTATGCAGAAAGAGAAAAGTAATATTTCAGGCAAGTCAGAGCTGGAGATGAGGATGAGATTCAACATGGAAAGCCTGGAGTAGAAGCACTACATGACAACAGAGCTGCAGGAGCCACGAGATGCTCATATACAAGACACTGGGTTCTGCTTCCCACTAATACAGACACCCAAATAGCCTGAAATACAAACACAAGCTCATTCATTCACCATGTATTTGTTGAGCCATTACCAAAAGTAAAACTCAGAGAAACACTGATAGCACTGAATTAATTGATAATTTGAGGTTCAACCATCAAGGACCCTAGATTCATAGTCTGGAAGGTATAAATACTTTTATTTCCTCAGATGGAGGAATGGAATGAAAGTTGTAACCAAGTTATAGAATAGAGGGCTTGTGCTGAGCCCAGAGTTTCTTTCTCTGCTCTAACTATCCCGAGACCAATGACTAAAAGCATCTAGCCTTTATACAATCTAATCTTCTAAACTAATGCAATCTGGCTTCTCTTGACTTCTGACTTCATTGCTCTTACTGGCCTCATACTTAATTTGGTAATTTATTCCAGACATCTGGCTCCTTCTCATTCTCTGACTTGTTCTTTCTATGTCTAGCTTGTTCTCTCTGTAACCTTGCTCTATAAACTGTCAAAGTAAAACTCTCTGTCTCTGTCTGTTTCTCCTCTCTCTCTCTCTCTCTCTCTCTCTCTCTGCCTCTCTCTGTTTCTCTGTCTGTCTCTGTCTGTCTCTGTCTCTGTCTCTGTCTCTGTCTGTCTGTCTGTCTCTCTCTCTCTCTCTCTCTCTCTCTCTCTCTCTCTCTCTCTCACACACACACACACACACACACACACACACACACACACACACAATGTTTTTCCATGTCTTTTCTTCCTTTTCTTCCTCATGATAGTTGGGAGCATTCTCTCTCTGACTTCTTCTGTCAAGTCTTTCTATGGTTTGTCCTTTTGTCTGCCCCTCAATTAAACATCACTTTCAAACATTTCTACTTCTTCTACAAACAAACCTTGCACTCATCGTTAGGGATTAATGGTGTGTATAAAGAATGTGTCTGTATTTTAGCCAGATCATACTGCAATCCAGACCGTGTCTGAATCCTAGTCAAATCACCTAGAAAGCCGTTGGGATGTAATGCCTTGCCAGACCAGCCACATTGCTAGATTCAAATTTTTCCACAGTAATTCAGGTGACATACAGACATGGAAAAGAACTAAGATATTTGGACAATTAAATAAAGGAGTAAAGAAATATAAGGAGGTAATGTAACAATAAAAAAGGTAAAAGACAATATATGATCTTCATTTAGAATGGCTCCAACTATTACATACCAAGAAGAGTACCAGAGGTCTAAGAGCAGAGAATGGAATCAAGGTTTTAAGCAGAAACTACATTTACTGACCTTTTCCAGCACTAATCTACTCTTCTGATCTAGTGATAGCCAAGGGGTGATAGATGTATCTTGAAGCCACTACATGGGCTAGT
Source organism: Mastomys coucha (assembly GCF_008632895.1). Taxonomy (NCBI): domain Eukaryota; kingdom Metazoa; phylum Chordata; class Mammalia; order Rodentia; family Muridae; genus Mastomys; species Mastomys coucha. The sequence goes on from NW_022196912.1 coordinate 58,968,799, forward strand.
TTCTCCATGGAATTATCATTTAAAAAGTTACTGGATTTATGAAGAAAAAATTGTAAACATATATATATTATTTAGAGTTTATAGCAAGCTGAATCAAAGTCTAATATAGAAACTAAATCCCATAAGCATTTTTAAATAAGTTTATGAAAATCTTATATTATGTATTTTTCAGACCTTAAGAAAAACATCTTTGTGATCAGGATGATAATTTTGGACATATCAGAAGTTGTGGTCTTCCCAGCCTTGAGCAGATCTTTTCCAACCTTGAGCAGGCTGAGCAGACCTTGAGTGCTTTCCACAATAGACCTTATAGACCTTGGTGGAGTCATCGGCCTTGATTGCATGTGCAAGTTCCCACAGAAGCTTAGAAAATTAGACTGCCTCAATGACCTTGCTTTGCAAAACAATGGGTAGGTTCTGTGGGCTTTCCCTATATAAACACAGTGCTGAGTATTATACTTGGAGCCTTGATCAGAACCTTACCTTGGCTTCATTCTTCTCTCACCCCCCCTCAACTCTTTTTCATTTCCACCCTCTTTCAGCTAAACCCAGTTCATCCTTGGCCACTGGACAGCTACAAGAAGTAACTTGCATCATAGTAAATCCTGGACTTGAGTGAGAATGGGGGGAATTTCCTTATATCATGTGAAATTGTTTAAGTGATCATTGTAGGAAATGTAGACAAACATGTTCTTACATATGTATTTCCATACATTCAGGTGTACACATAGAGGTATGCATACATGTGTATATATGTGTATTCAACTTAAATGTGTCCTTCTGTATCACCTCTTGCAATGAGAAGATAGTTTTGTGATAGAGTAGGCACAGTTTTATAGTTTGCTGACTTACTTCACAAGCATAAAACTGGAAGAAAAGTACTGATAATTAATGTTACTGTTACATTTGTTAATCTCTGGTCTGGACCAGAATAACAGACATTAAGAAAGTGTTTGAGGGGATAGATAGAAGAGTTATTGTTTAAGAGCCATGGCATGTCTTTCAGAGGACCCAGGTTCAATTCTCAGCAACCACATACTGCTCACAACTATCTGTAAATCCAGTTCTAGAGACCCCAATATCCTCAAAAAGACATACATGTAGGCAAAATGCCAATGTCCATGAAATTTAAAAAGAAAGTAAAAAGAAAAAAAAAGAAAAAGAATGAAAGTTTAGATATACTTTTTCATTGGTTAAAATCAGAAAAATGAGAGATGACTTTGTCATCATTTGGAATAAAATCCACGTTCACAAAGCATTTAATTTCTATGGAAAATAGATATGCATTCACAATTCTAGCACATACAAAGATATAATAGAAAACAAGTTTTTATCAGGCATAATTATTTCTATATACTGTCTTCCAGACTGGAAGAAAACTCAACATTATCAGAGCCAAGGTAACACAGTACTGGATGTATTAACTCAAGTATACTGTGAAACGCTTCTCTAATAATTAATTCAAACCTGTTGTTCAAATCAGAGATGGACATTAATTAAAATGAAACAACTAAAGGATTATCTCTTGGTTTCAACTTCAAACTTATTAATACTTCCACTTTTAAGGAAAAGATTTATTTTGTCTTATTTGGCCATAAGAAAGAATTCTAAGTCAAGAAATGTTGTTGGTGGTAGAGATTTTGTTTTTAGACCAGTTTGCAGCTTTACTATTGCTCAATAAGAGACTTTTCCCACTATGATTCTAGAATTTTCCAGCTTTCATTTTTTAAAGAATAACTGCAATTTTTTAGACTTTTGGATAGATTCCAGAGACAAGAATTCAAATAGGTACAACATAGTATACAATTAAACTTGTTCAAATAGAATCTGCCAGAGACGCTGACAAACTATGGCCAAGGGAAAAGGCAAGGACATGGCACAATGAGTGCAGGAGACCAAGTATCATTGGCATGTAGGACTTCTTCCTCTAACAGGGGAAGAGCATCAGATCAGTGCTACACAGCACTGGGAGGGGAATTATTTACATCCCTGTCTAGCTATAGGCCAACATCATTAAAGAGGAAAAGGGACAGTTTGCACTGTAACAGAATTTGGGTTACTAATAAACAACAGCAGCAACAATGAAAGTACAGAGCATGTTTAAAAGGTGTTTTATTGTTTCTTTTTATACCCAACCCCCAAAGAAAATGGTAAAATATAAAACAGTATTAAAATGTTGTTAATTTGTAGGTTTTCCCATCTGGAAGCGACAAAAAAGATTAGTCCATTTTGCTCATGTTTGGCTTTGTTTTCCTTTTCACTAAATTGAAGTAGAATATAATGTTGAACTAGAACCCCGAGAACAAATGATCTACAAATCTGTCTCCAGTTCTACCAGTTTATGATCCTCTGTTACTTTCTGGTAAAAATAAACACAGAATTTTCAATATATGCAAATGGTGAACAATTTCACTGCCAAATACTACTCACAGTAGATGGGAATTATGTTTAAATGTTGAAATATTTTACATTATAATTCTAACCATAGCTTCCATGAGAAACAGAGCCAAGCATATTAAAAACACATCCTCAAATACATCTCTCTGTCTCTGTCTCTGTCTCTCTCTGTCTCTGTCTCTCTGTCTCTGTCTCTCTGTCTCTCTCTCTGTCTTTCTCTCTCTCTCTCTCTCTCTCTCTCTCTCACACACACGCACACACACACACACACATACATGCATGCATGCACACACACACACAGGAGGCAGAGGGCAACTCACAAAAGATATCAGTGAATATCTTTTTCTTTCTCTTTCTTTTTATTTTAATCTTTATTTTTCAATGATAGAAGTAAATGGAAGTAAAGACAGTGGGTGATTTATTGATTCATCCATGGAAACGTTAAAAATCTTTCTTTCAAAGCCCTGCACATAAAAGTAAAATCTTGAGGAAAAGACCTAAATACTGACATTTGGATATTTTTGTAACTATTTCAATGTTTTCACCTCTTTTCCTTTTTTCAGTATTTCAAACTAACATTAAGTCTTCTCTTTTTGATGTCTAAACCAGCTTTTTCATGCAACATTATGAAAGTCTGTCTTTCATTATATATTCCCTGATTTTAACTGTTCTCTAGGGTTTTCATTTAATATATTCTTTAATATGTATTAGTATAATTCACTATTGTAGATAATCAACATATTAATGTATTAGTAACATTTTCTTAATATTACTATTATTCAGTATTTTAAAATATTTGCTGGACTCTAACTTGAGCATATATATATATATATATATATGTATATATATATATATATATATATATATATACATATATATGGGTTTTTTTATTTACTGGTTTTAGGTATTTGTATATCCTTTAAAAATCATTTCTAATAATTATCCAGCAGTATGAAGGATATGCTTAAGCAATGTAATTTAATTAGCTAACAAGATCAGTGAAGTGGTAAATTAGCCTGCCTTAGATGAAATATTTGACATGTATCCTCAAAAGACCAAAAGTTATTTCTTAAAAGGCACATCAGCTTAGCAGAGCCTTGTGGAGTAGAATATGAAAGCTTGAAAGTCCTTGCTGTGAATAAAGTCAAAGTCGTCATTCACAGGCTGCACGTAGCTCTCAGGCTTGAAAATGTCACCAAAGCAAACTGGTGTTGTTTCACTCTGCTACAGATAGACATAAACTGTTACTCAAGGTTTCAAGTTACACCAGAAAAACATCCAGAAGTTTTCTTACTTTTGTTTTTAATTAACATTATTTAATTAAAGTATATAGCATGTTCTCCTTTCCTGTTCCTCCCTCCAGCACTCCCCTTTGTGCCTTCCCTCCAATCTTTCCCATTGCCCCATCTGTCAAACTGATGGCCTAGTTTCTTTATTAACACACACACACACACACACACACACACACATTCTTCTATTTATCACTTATATATATGATATATATGATATATGTGTGTGTGTGTATATATACTGTTGAGTCTATTTTTGCTGTTCATGTATGCATATAATTTCAGTATAAACCACTCTGTGTTGAACAAGCAATGAGGGGTCTCATTTCTGAAATGGTGAGTTCTCTTCTCTCAGAAGCCATTAGGTGCATGTAGTTCTTCATCTGGGGATAAGACCTTCAGATTGTTTCCTCTCTGCATTGGCCTGACTATTGATATTTTCTTCATTCACATTGTGTTTTAGGCAGCCATTTCTATGATATGCCTTCTCAGAGAGACATTGTGTTCCTCTTGATCTTACAATCATTCTGTTGCCCCTTTCTGGATGTCCCCTGTGCCTTATTAGGGTCAGGGGCTTTTTTGAAGTTGTATCTGTTGTCACTAGACTCCCTACTCCCTTGCTTTCCTCATTGTGTTCAATGTGGTTTTCTGTGTGCTCTTCATTTGCTCTAAAGAGACCCTTCTTTGGTGAGGAGTGAGACCTACCAGTATCTGTGGATAAAATAATGTTTTAGAATGTACTTGTAATTACCCAGGCTTTAATAAGTACCAGTAACAAGTTTGCTTCTAAGATCCATGATGCTACTAGCCCTGGATATTTGGTTAAAGTTTTAGTAGCAACCTTTCACTCCTGTAACTGAACATTTGATTCAGTTAGAGAGCTATTGGTTACTGTAACCTCTGAGAGGGAAATAAGGGCAACATCAATAGCATATGTTGTAAGTCACTTGGACTAACCTTACCAACACCTAAACATAGATTTCTCATACCTGGTTCCAACTACCTGTGTGGTTTAGGTCCTGGAACCTGATCACTGGTAGTGAGGTAGTGAAGAATGGACAGACACTACATGTACAGTAAAACCGGGATAAGGTAGAAATCTGATACCTTCAAAATCCATATTCTCAGCCTTTTAACTAGGTACAATAGAAGTTAACTAGTCCAAGTAGGAAGCCTCTGTAGTCACGTGCTATAAACAAATAGGAGGAGGATCCTGTGGTTGCTAGCCTTGGCACACACTGGTTACTCATGAATACTCACACTGGAGCCCCCAAAGAAAGTATTGCCATCCCTCCTGAGAGTGCTCCATATGTACAATGGCTTTGTCAATATCCAATGGGTCAAATGTCTCTAAGTTCTCAATATGGCAATGCCCATGTCAATAATACTCAGGACTTCATTCACTTAGGGCTCCCCTACTCTCTACTGGTACTAGGGGTTTTGTTAGTTAGTGGATGGCTCTTGTAGCTTACAGCCCAAGTCAGATAAATTCATTTAAAATATATAATTATATGTATACACATATTACATGTTTTTAGGTAAATATAAAATATTTTAATTACATGAGATCATATTTTTAATTTCTTAATTTTTAATCCAACAGTTACTAAATTCATGAAATGTAAGCAATGAAAGTAAATTTGGTGTGACTTTGTATACATTTATGATCCCTTCTTAGTGTCCTGAGCAATCTTAAATTTCATTGAAATTCTGTGCATGCTCCCTCAGGTGCCAGAAATCTCTCCCTTTCTATGCCTCTACCTCCATCCCACCTTCCTTTTCTCTGTTTCCCATCCCCTTTGTCTCAGTCAGTACTCCTCTCTGCCTCTCTAACACATTCTATTAAATTTTTTTCCACATGTCACTGATGCTCTAGCACTCTGAGGCCATTTTTAAACACCCTATCAATAAAAGTCATTAATGCCCTTGCTCGCTCGTCCAGTGTTGAAAGTTCAAGTATGCTAGGCACCAGAGGATTATGTGGGGGTACAGGAAATGACACAGTTCAGCTCTGAAACAATGAAGAGGACATAAAAAATACAACTGCCTTCAGGAACAAAACATGCTTACAAATTTGAACATGATTCAAGTGCTGTGGAAGTATACTGGGGAATGATCTGAAATTTGGGACATTTAATGTACTGTATGCTTATAGTTCAGATAAAGCTTCATTATTTATTACATTTTTATACTCTTTAAAGAACTTTTTTAAAGTGCCTGAAATGTTTATAGCTCAAGTGTTTTTAATATTTTTCAAATAGAAAAGTGAAAAATTAGTATTTATTAGTAAAATATTGAGGGTTTGAAAAATGAACATTATTGAGAAACAAAGAGAAGCAGACAAGAAACTATCTTTAATTGCTAATGATACTCCGAAATAGGTTGTGTTATAATTTATAATGTCCTTCATAGGCACATGGGCTAAGTATCTCAAGCCAGTGACACAGGAGCTCCCACCATGTCACACTCTGCCAGGACAGGCCAAAGACAAATTGTTTATTGACCCTGGACAGAAACCACTGGCACTGTGACCCACGATAAAGCTGGCAATCTTTTAAGGCAATTATCTAAGTTTTCTTCCTACATTAACAGAAAGCTTATTAACAAAAGGCAGACAAGTACATTTAATAAAGCCCAAAATGTCTAAATATCAGAATGTAAGGCTTTTTATAGATCTTGCTTTCAACTTAGCCTTTAACTTATTTGCAAAACTCAAAGCATGATTTCTTCTAAGTTATCAGAACCATATCATTATAAAAGCGATTTGGCTTGTTTACTCAGAACTAAACTCAAAATAAAGAATCCAAATGTTTAGGCTAATGCAGCTGACAAAACATAAAATGTACCAAATTTTTAGTACTCTGCTATCATATCTACAGAAACACACATTTGAATTAATTTTAAGCTTATTTTAAAGGAAAGCATATTTTGTGTGAACTTCAAAGACGCTGTGTCTTGCTGAAGTTTTTTGCTGGTTAAATACTATTATGTAAAGTAAATAAATTTTGTGTTGCTAATTCAAAATTGCTCTTGCTGACTTTTAAAATTATTTACATTTGAGGGGCTAGAGAGAAATCGCTCAGAAGTTGAGAGTAGGGCTGTATTTCAAAGAACCCAGGTTCAAGCCCCAAAACCCACAGAGTAGCTTACCACCATCTACAACTCCAGTTCCAGGGGATCCTACACCCTCCTTTGGCCTCCAGGGACATTTCACACACATGATGCACAGACATACATGTAGAAAAAATTACTCATATATAAAAAACAAACTATTTTTAAATTTTGCATTTAAATTGTTCCTATTGATGAAAAGTTAAAGATAAATATTAGATATTGATATCTTAACATTAAAATGTATTATTCAATTCATTTGTATATGGAAGTAGTTTTCAATACAATAAACTACCATTTTTTACCAAAATTTTTAAGATGTATTTTTATTTTAGATATGGCAATAAATTTGCATTAATTCTAGACAGCTATATGCTATATATATAAAACAAAGAGTTAATAATAATCAAGTGTTTAATTAAAGAAAAGCTGTTATTTTCTTTAAACATTTCTAGGGATATAAAAAAAAACTGGGCTTTTTTTCTGTACTAACATGGTTTTTATAAGTAGAATTGATTATCATTAGTTTTACAAGATGTTCAAATTCCCATTAATTATATTAACATTCATGGAGTCATATTAAGCAGAAATTAGAACATTTTGAATTTTATGTAAAAGTAAAAACACATACTTTCCTGAAGTATAACAAAACAATAATTCAAATAATGTATATACCTTAAAATTTGCTTGTAAGAAGATATAAGAACACAATAAACATGAGAGATATTGACCTGGTAATAATACATGTCAAAAGCTAGAAATAATTCAAAATTGCAGAAATACATTATTAAATATAACAGTACCAAATTTTTTAAGATGTATTTGTAGTGTGTGTATATGTGTGTGTGTGTGTATTAGTGTAGATCTGTGAAAACATACTATCCATGTCCAAAGACTCCAAAAAAGAATGCCAAATTTTCAGAAGATGGAGTGACACATGACTGTGAGCTGCCTGATGTGGGTGTTGGGTAGCATTCTAGGGTTCTCTAGAAAAGCAGGAAGTGTTTTTAACTGCTGAGGCATCTCTCAGCACTCCATTTCTCATGTGTGAAACCCATTGTGCTGGTGTTACTGGCAAGACAGCAAAGAGTGTGAGGTCAGGGAACAAAAGATAGGAAAAGTTCAGAAAATTTCAACTATCATTGAGTTCTTTTGACATCCTTAAATATTCATGGTTAAGAGTTCAATGAAATGTGTCTGAAATGTAATAAGCTTAACTTATCTCTTGCTCTGTGTGATATGTAACTGAAAACAATGATTATTATGCAATGAAATTTAAATTGCTAGTTTGCTGTATTACAAAAATATGGTTCAATATTCAAGCAATGTACTTGATTCCTAATGCAAATCCTTCCATCACTATTTGATTAAAATTAATTCTGAGTCCACTAACACTGTAATAACATTTAATGTCAATCATTTAAAAATTGTTCTGTGTCATAAGGGAGAAAAGCTATTATCAAGCCTAAGAATTAGTAAAAGTGTCAGGCAAGTAAATAACCTGTCATATAGCTGTTAATACTGATTAATCTCCAAAGCGCCATTCCTTTCATAAGTGAAAAAGGAATGTAAGGCTCATCGGGCCCACCAAGCACCCAGAGAGTTTTCGGAGATGCTGGCTCTTCGCTAGATCTCACTGGCACCATCTTATGAATTAATTTAAATCACTGTTTTCATTATGAATATTTATTTCACAGAATTTTACAATCATGGAGTGCCAATTAACCACAGAAAACAGATAATGGAATAAGTCATCAAGTATAAAATGATAGAAAGAAATCCAGAGAGGTCAGAAAGGGAGGAAGAGAAAGGGAGAAGGGAAGAAAGGGGCATAAGACAGAAGAGAGGAAGAAAGAAGGAAGAAAAGTAAATTGAAAGGAAAAACTGGAAATAAGGAAATTGGAAGAAGTGCAGAGAGGGAGAGAGAAGAAAGGAAGGAAGAGGGGAGGGAGAAAGAAAGGAGGACACTCACTTGAAAGGAAATACATCCTGCAGGATGTGGAACCTGTATACCCAAAACTCATGAGGGAGAAGCAGGACTTTTAGGTAAGGCACCACTAGTCAAATGCAGTCTCAGAAATCCAAGGGTTTGGACCCTTGACTCAGCCAGAGTGCTTTTCTAGCTTTTGCAAAGCTCTGACATTTAGCACCCTTCACACAAAAAGGAAAAGGAATTCTCCTCCTCATTGAGAAGTTAGCCTATTATTAGGGATAGGGATGAGAGACCTTGGAACACTTAGACTTAAATGGAATCTCCATCAAACCCCTTCCCTCAGGGCTCATGGAACTCTGTAGAAGAGGAATGGGAAAGATTGGAAGAGCCAGTGGGGATGGAGAATGCCAAGGAAACAAGGCCCAAAGACCTAATGCACATGTGAACTCATATAGTGGCAGCATGCACAAGACCTGCATAGATCTAAGCCACATTGGGTCCCAGTGCTGTGAGGAGAAAGGGACATATGTCCTCATCCCTAACCCAGAAGCTACCTCTAATTAATAATTGCTGCAAAGAACAGTGGAGTCTTAACAGAGTATCAAAACTGCATTTAAGGTCCAGGCCCCCGGCCAACAGTAGGTAGCCAATACAAAATAAACTCAGTGGTATTTTTGAAGGAATTTTTGGTTTTGGTTTTTGTTTTATAGATATTTTGGTTATATATTATGATGTTCATTTTGTTTTTTTATGGATTTTCTATCTGTGTGAATGTATGTATCTCAGTATCTGTATGTGCTTTTTTTGACTATTTTTTATACTATCTTCTATTCCTGCTTTTTTGTTTGCTTGAGTTTTTTATTGCTATTATTTTTTAGCTGCCTGTCTATATTCTAACTAATAAAGAAATGAAAGAATGTGGATTTGAATGAGTGGAAAAGTACAGGAGGATCTAGGAGAAGTTGGAGAAGAGGAAACTGTAATCGGAATGAATTTGTAAAAAAAAAAAAGTCAATTTTAAATAAAAATAAAGAGACAAGTAGATAAAAAACAATAAATAAATAAACTGTAAATAAACTGACAATTTAACAAACAGTAAATGATCAGAGGCTTATGCTTCGGGACAGTATTTATTTCCCCTCCCCCACCCAATAAAAACTGAAACACCATAAACTTTCTGTCTTGCTTGATGGCACCTCCCAGACCTTGATAAAAGCAGGCGTGGTATTCTTGTATGTTCAGGATGGTGGCAGCCAAATAATGGGCTTTGGTCAGAAGGTTAACTGTCGATAATCATGAAAAAAATTTCTTCTTACACATTATAAAAACCATTCATTCATATGTTTTGAATGAAATGGGGTGTGGTTGTTATATAAGAATAATATTTTATTCCAAACATTAGAAATGTTTTGAAAAAACCATGCATGACAAAATAATTTGCAGAGGCTAAGAATTGTTCTTACTTCAAATGTGAGGAGGAAGAATGTGGGAGGATTGGTCTGGTAAATTCTTCAGAAATGAGAAAAATAAAAAGTATCTTTTGTAATGGACATCACTACAGGTAATTTTTTAATCTGCCCTATAGAGTTGTAATCAATAAACCTTGTTCCATAAGGTTGTTTCTTTCTATGTTTGTTTGTTTGTTTTTAGGACTCAATGATGGGAATTCAGAGTGTGGTCCCAAATCTAAGGGAGCAGCCCTACATTACCCTAGAATGAGATACCAAATCTAAAAGGAACTCCACAATTACCCTAAGTTTAGGTTCTAAATCTAAGGGGACCAGTTCCACATTATCCTAGAGTAAGATCTCAAATCTCAGAGAGCAGCTCCACATTCCCCTGGTTTTTCTACCCAGTTCTTCTTTTTTATAAGCAAAGACTCACCATTTTCATGTGTTTACAACTCTTGAGGCATATTGAAATTTTACTTCTCCACAGTTGTTTGAAGAGAATGTAGAAAGCCACCTCAAGCACAGTTAGGTTTTCACCAAGAGGGGATTTTAGAGGAGCCACTAACTACACAGAGATCAAGAGTAAAGAGGAGATAGGTCCCATTCCTAGGGCATTAAATAGAAGGGAATATTTGAGAATATTTTATAAGTTGTGCATGTATAAATTTTTAGATGCATGGACCCTATTTCTCTCCAGAAAGAGAAGAATGCCTTGAGTGAAAACCCCACAGGAATAACTAGGCATATGAAGAATAGCTCTGAATTTACCTCCCCCAAATATTTTCAGCACCTTGAAACACTGAACTCATTTTTTTCATCTTTACTATTGCCAGACTAATAGCTGACTTTTTAAAATCATGTATTCAGTGTATATAGATCATACACATCTATTACTTCCTCCAACTCCTGCATGTGTGCCCACCTCTTCTCCTGGATTAATGTCCCGTTTTAATTCTTGGTTTTAAATAAGTAATATTTCCAAAAGCTTGATATTCCATCCTAAGTGGGTGGATTAGGTAAACTATTTTTTAATAATACCAAAGATAAAGCATATTGATACTGCTTAAGAAGCTACCATTACAATAATTAGCTGGACATGATAGTTCATGCGTGTAAACCAATGCTTATCAAGAAGCAGCTATTGAATGGACTCAGATCCAAGTCCAGTCTTGTCTATGTAATGAGTTGCAATCCATCCTGGACTGTAAAGTGAGACTTTGTTCCACCCACACCACAAGAAATATGATTACTGTGTTGTATATTGTGAATAAAATTGCTAGAAGATTTCCATGCTTAATTTTCATAATTAAATGAATCAAAAATTTAAAGTAAGTCATTTATAAGCATGAATATGACTCCTTAACAGTCTTTCATTAGGATACTCATTTAGTCATAAGTTTTTAATGATTAAAAATTCATTAGCAGATTTATAATCCATCATACTCTTCAATTTGTAACTTTGAAGAATTTGGACTTATAAGTACCAATTTCTTCTTAAATGGCAAAATAAACAAAAGTAAAACATCTTTTCCATATTTTATAGAAACCAAGGATGAATACTAATTTTCAATATACTGAATATCCTCCATACTCAATGTTTTTTATACACATGCATCCCTGGTCTCATCCTGGCCTCATACAACAGGCCACTTTCTGTTCTACTTATGAATTAGCTTTCACACAAGTTCTGCTAAGCACCACATTCTTGAATAGGCTATAGCAGTAACAATCATGACACATGGGATATGGACACCAAAAATGGTATTGACCTCAAAAGACAGAAAATCCTCAAAGCAAATCAGTTGAGGTTTTTCATAGCAAATTTCTGTGCTTAGTCTAGACTGCCTGTTCGAGGGCTCTCATGGTCACGTCCACTTTGGTCTCCAGCCTGCCTTGACAGTGCATTCTTCCTGCTTGTCTCTCAGAAGACTGGAATAGTCCTGTTTAAGAAACACAGATGCCTGTGGGAGTTTGTGCCTAGTCTTATTGTAACTTGTTATGCCGTGCTCAGTTGATATTTCTGGGAAGCTTGGCTGTTTCTGAAGGGAAACAGAAGAGAAGTGGATGTGGGTGAGAGGAGAGGTGAGAGTGGGGCTCTGGGAGGAGTGGAGGATTGGGAAGCTGCAGATGGAATGTAATGTATGACACAAGAATATATCAAAGAAAAGAAAGAAAGAAACACAGATCCTCTAGAACATGAAGTGAAAAAGTTAAGTTTGGACACATCTTAATTAAAACATATTTTTAAAAGGTGACGATAGATTTCTCAATGTCATATTTTTACAAAATTTCACCTTCATTATTAGTTCTTAAAATCATGCAAAACTCTGTATATTCTTTGCTATTTGCATTCTAAACGATGTTACTACAAGTGTATATATACTTAAGCATAGCTGAACTTTTAGTGCTACAAAATTAAAGAGCTTGAAAATGACAAATTATATGTTGTATACTTAATGAAAAACTAAAAGGTCAACAACACATTCTAAGCATTTTCTTTTGAATTTCAGTGGTTAGAGCAAAGACTTTGAAAATTATATCAACAAAACACAAAATGTCAGCAGTTTTAGAAATGGGAGGAATAGAGAAGCCATTTCATCTTCTTGATGTTTTTAGATCAATGCTCTGAAGAAATTCTATACATAAAAAGAAAAAGGGGGAAACATGATTATATTTGAAATAAGTTAAAATAAAGCTTTTGTAGGTTCTCTCTGTGATCTTGAAGCTATTTAGGGAAGAACATGTTCATTTCCGAATAATTTCTCTCCTCATTAATGTCATCAATTTACTGACATATTCTAAATGTAGACTCAAAAATTATGCTCCCTTTTAGAAACTATTTTATTTTCTTCCTATACCCCATAGCTTCAAGTCATTCATGTTTTCCCTTTACCTTTTGCATTGGCCTCTTTCCCTGATAATTATTGTCCTTAATTCTCACCTCAATATCTCTCAGACACTCTCCTAGGTTTCATTTTCTTTGTTTTCTCCCTGTCACACTATCCTCCAAACCACTGCCAAAGTATATTTCTTGCATTCTGCTTTCATTAAATAAGTTCCCCATCACACCATACCTGATGTTAAGTGCACAGACCTTCTCCTTTCTCGGTTTTTCAAACTTGTGTGATCTAAGTTCTCTTCTATGTAAACCAGTTCTTCCTTATTGCACATGCTGTTTCAGAAATCACAAAGGAAGGCCTGAACTCTAGAGGACACCCACACATGGCTGCAGACTGGGGGCTCCTTGGGAATTTTTGAGTGAGATCAGAAGCTTAATTTGACAAATCTTTATGAAAATCCAACCTGGACCAAAAATATAATGCAAGTCTTAAATACCAGAACAAAGAAATGAATGAATTTTATAAAATGAAACTAGAAAAAAATGGACTTGTTTTAAGTCTCCTAAAGATTTTAAATATTGTTTAACATTGATTATTTCAATGGGTAAAGCTTGTGTCTAATTAGGATGAAAACTGAGCGGTTATTTTATTTCAGTTGTACTGCCTATGGTTTGTTTTTCATTAGGATAAATAATTTATTCTTATTGATGAATATGTTATTATCTTTATTCATTATATGTTATTAATATTTTGTTTAGTGCTCCATTAATCAAATTATATTGATTTTGTTATGTATCTATATTTTCTATTTAGCTTTATAATTGCCTTTTTCTTTTATATTAATTAAATATCCTGATATATTTTTTATGATTTTATATTTTATGATTTTCACTGAATCTCACACATTTACTCTATAGTAAAGAGAAGTCTCACGTTAAAACTATAGCTATGGTTTTCCCATATAGAATCACATGAAGGATCTGCTATGTGATCAAATGTTTCTAGCATCCCTTCTCTCCCTTCCTTTCTCTCTCTCACTTAACCCCTCCTACTCTTCCTCCCACCCTTCCTTCTTCTCTCTTTCCCTCCCCCTCTCTTTCTTCATCATTCTCTGGTATCCTGGCTATCATTTTTTTGTTCTGGTTATTTTTGTATTACTAAATCCTTTCACATAATTTTCTTCTCTGATTTTTCTAGTCTATGTTTTGGATTTATTTATTTATTCATTCATTCATTTATTTGTTGTTTTGTTTGTTTTGGCATCAGGTCTCTCTATGAAGCCCAGGCTACCCTAGAAATTTATGTAGAACATCCTGGTATGCTTTACAGAAATGCCTCTGCCTCTGCCTCCACCTCTGCCTCCACCTCTGCCTCCGCCTCTGCCTCTGCCTCTGTCTCTGCCTCTGTCTCTGAGTGCTGGGATTAAATGTATGTGCCACTATGCCTAGATCACCTTTATTCTTTTAAATTAAATAAAAATTATTATTAGTTTAATACTAATTATATTAGAGTTGCTTTTAATTTACACTGAGGAATTTGTTTTGTGTAAAATAATTTTCTTTTCATTTTTATATTGTATTTTCTTGATAATTGAGTGAAGTGACTTCGAAAGACAGTAAGGAATTTTCTTGTACCCATAGTTAAATTGCAAAATGTTGTACAATGGAAATGGTTCCAGAATTGTTTTGACTATCAATATCTAAGTGGAGAATAATATTTTCATAACTATTATAAATGTTTCACAGGGAAGTACTTAATGTATATCCTTAGCCTTCTTAATCGGCACAGTTTTATTTCCTAACTTCATAAAGGATTCTCTTAGGATCTTAACAAAGTATTATTTCTGTACAATTCTCACTTGATTTTATTTTTGTTACCAGAATGACCATCAGCTCAAAGTGTAATGATAGTTTATTAAGCTTGGTTTAAACTATGTAGTTCCTTTGAACAACTATACATACATACACACTATGAGTCCAATGAGGAAAAACTGACATTTTATGCACCTGCATGTCTTCATTTCAAATCTGTCATTACTCTTCAGATGAAATAAATTGAATGTCCATAAACAATCTGACAAAATCACCTTCTCTACTCCTCTCAGTTCTGATGTGTAGTGATGTCCAGTGCTATGGGTAAGACTGTCCACAGGTATGTGTAGGAATATCCAGTACTGTGTAAAAGGCTGCCTAACATTGGATAGAGACATAAGCATGTGAAAATTTTACACATTACAGATGGGAGCATATGACTATTATGTTAAGCTATTTTGGAAATTACCATTAAACAATGAAGAAGATAAGAATAGCAATTCTAGAAACTAAGTCATGTAAAATACAAAAGAAACAAAAATAAAACCTCCCAAAATAATCTTAAAATAGACTATAATATGATCCGAGAAACTATTTCTCATGATTAAACTCACCTTTCAAATTTCCACCACATACATATTTTGCTTCTAGGTTATTAATAAATGTCTCAGAAGAAAGATCATCATCAAAATTTTAAAACTAGGAATTATTTCATTGCTCAACAGGTAGAATGTTAGTGAACTTCTCTTTTAAAAATTGTTTGAAAGAGTGTAACAAATAGTATTAACTCTTTCTTCCTATGATACAAACACTTCTCTGACTATAGCTATTGGTTGGAGATAATTACTATGAAGTACTTACATTTTCATGACATAGCAAAGAATATTTATGTTGGACTAATATTCACTCTCTTGCTCTCTACCATGCACTTGCCTTTAGTGTTGTTTTCAGATAAGAGAACTCCACCATTCACAAAAGTAGTTTTCACTACTACTGCTACATACTCTGGTTTTACATCCAGGATAAACGGAAGTACCACTTAAAGAGCAGTCTTCAGAAACATAGACCATCAGACCAGGCCAGGAGCTGTGTATGCTCTATCACTTCTCAGAGATTTTTGAGTAGTTACCTGATTTTATAAAATGCTTTTTAACACAATAATATTACAACATTAGAAAGTGAAGGAAAGAAAGGGGGAGAGGGAGAGGGAAAGAGGGAGAGATATCAAATAGGGTCTAAAAGCCAATAATCAACAGACTTATTTATCCTTTTAGTAATAAGTTCAAAATCTTCTCTTTGAGGTTTGGAAAATTCAATCCAGTGTTTGTTTCTTTCTTTTCAGTATAACCACTCTACCAGAGTAATTAAGTACCAGAGCTTAGTTCCCTAACTTTTACTGAGTAGCAACTAAAAATTCCCTGTCTCTTCCTCCTTTGTCCACATGAAACAACCTTTGGTAACTGCTGTTCTGTTCTTTGATTCTGTAGATTATGTAGGAGTTAGACTGTGTGGCATTTTCTTTTGTTCCTGACTTATTTCATCTATCAAATGAATGTATCAATATCAAAATATGCCAGATTTGTAGACTTTGTTAGCAAATGACAGAATTTAATTGTATTATGTGACTGGGTGATATTTAATTAAGAATATATTATACACTTTATGTACTGGTAAACTGCCACCTACACTGAGTCAATAAGTAAGCTATTGTCAATAATGCTGCACTGTAATATAAACTTCTGGCTTTAATGTTGTTATTATTTGATAGGGTGTAGCTCGGACTGAGCTTAAACCCATGATGCTCCCACAGCCTCAGTTTCTCAAGTGATACGACTCCAGATGTGCAGGACCACATTCAGCCAGTTGTTTTTTGTAATATAATATTATCTTGACTTCCTTTCTATCTTTAAGCTTTTAAAAATATAACTAATTTAATTAATTAATGATTTAATTATGACATGGTATTTGCATGTATTGTATTTTCATGTTCACCCTTTCCTCTCCTCTCAACTCTTTCTAATCCATCTACCACCCACTTCCAGCTTTGTATCCTCTTTTGAAGTAATGACTCACCAAGTTTACTTTGTACTGCCTGTATACTTATGTGTATGAAGTCATCCCCTAGAGCACAGTAAGTCACCAGAAGGGTCACACACTAAAAGAAAACAAACTCTTCCTGCCCCACAGCCATCAGCTGCAAATACCAACTCAGCTGTGGCTTGGGGCTCAAAAGAACCTGTCCTCTTCATGTTGGAATGTCGACGGGCTTGATTTTGTACATGTCTTAGGTAGAAAACCAGAGATACTGCTGAGTTCATAAGTCCATTTCTCTGACACACCACAAGATGCTCTGCTATGCTGGTATTCCTTGAGTTGTTCCTTAGAATCTTTCTGCTCCTGAAAGCTTTCGTGGGTATGATATAGATGTCCTACTTATGGCTAAGCACTCCATATATAATTTTTCTTTTCTTTTCACAAATTTCTCCTTTTTCTTTCATCTTTAATTGGATACTTTCTTTATTTACATTTCAAATGTTATCCCCTTTACCACTTTTCCCTCCAGAAACCCCCTCCCCATGTCCCTGTTTCTATGAGGATACTCTACCACCCACCTACCCACTCACCCACTCACCCACTCCGGCCACTCCCGTCCTGGCATTCCAGAGGATTAAACCTTCACAGGACCAAGGGCCTCTCTTATTGATGCCCCAAACGGACATCCTCTGCTACATATGCAGCTGGAGGTATGGGTTACTCCATATGTACTCTTTAGTTGGTGGTTTAGTCCCTGGGAGCTCTATAGGGTCTGGTTGGTTGATATTGTTATTGTTCCTATGGGGTTGCAAACCCCTTCAGCTCATCAAATCCTTTCCCTAATTCTTCTACTGGAGACCCCATGCTCAGTCAAATTCTTGGCAGTGATCATCCACCTCTGTATTTGTCAGTCTCTGGCAGAGCATTTCAGGAGACAGCTATATTGGGCTCCTGCCATCAAGAACTTTTTGGCACCCACAGTAGTGTCTGGGCTTGGTGACTATATATAGGATGGATCCAGGGCTGGAGCATCTCTGGTTGGCCTTTCCTTCAGTCTCTGCTCCCCACTTTGTCTCCATATTTCCTCCTGTGAGGATTTTGTTCCCATTTCTAAGAGGAGTGAGACACCCACACTTTTGTCTTCCTTCTTCTTGAGCTTCATGCAGTCTGTGAACACTATCTTGGGTATTTGGAGCTTTTGAGCTAATATGCACTTACCTGTGAGTGCATACCATGTGTGTTCTTTTGCGACTGTGTTACCTCACTCAGGATGATATTCTCCAGATCCATCCATTTCCCTAAGAGTTTCATAAATTCATTGTTTTTAATAGCTGAGAAGTATTCCATTGTGTAAATGTATGATATTTTCTGTATTCATTCCCCTTTTGAAAGACATCTTGGTTCTTTCCAGCTTCTGGCTATTGTAAATTAGGCTTCAATGAACATAGTGGAGCATGTGTCCTTATTACATGTTGGAGCACGTTCTGGGTATATGCCCAGGAGTGGTATAGCTGGGTCCTCAGGTAATACTATGTCTAGTTTTCTGAGGAACGGCCAGACTGATTTCCAGAGTTGTTATATCAGCTTGCAATCCTACCAACAATGGAGGAGTGTTCCTCTTTCTTCACATCCTCACCAGCATCTGCTGTCACCTGAGTTTTTGAGCTTAGCCATGCTGACTGGTGTGAGGTGGAATCTCAGGACTGTTTTGATTTGCATTTTCCTGATGACTAAGGATGTTGAACAGGGCTAGTTGTATTACAGAGCAATAGAGATAAAAGGTATATGGTACTGGTACAGAGACAGGAAGTAGATCAATGGAATAGAGTTGAAGAACTAGAACTGAACATACACAACTATGGTCTCTTGATCATAGGAGCTAAAACCATCTAGTGGAAAAGAGACAGCATTTTCAACAAATAGTACTGGTTCAACTGGACATTAGCATGTATAAAAATGCAAAGTGATCCATTCTTTTCTCTTTGTACAAAGTTCAAATCCGTGTGAATCAAGGAACTCCACATAAAATCTGATACACTGAAACTAATAGAAGAAAAAGTGAGGAAAATCCTTGAACACATGGGCACTGGGGAAATTTTCCTGAACAGAACACCAGTGGTTTATGCTCTAAGATCAACAATAGACAAATGGGACCTCATAAAATTACAAAGCTTCTCTAAGGCAAAGGACACTGTCAATTGGACAAAATAGCAACAGCAGATTGGTAAAAGATCTTTACCAATCTCACATTCAATCGAGGGCTAATATCCAAAATATACAAAGAATGCAAGAAGATAGGCTCCAGAGAATCAAATAACCCTATTAAATTGAGTTACAGAGCTAAACAAAGAATTCTCAACAGGACTTCCAAATGGCTGAGAAGCACCTAGGGAACAGGGGTTTGTTTTGGTTATTGTTTTTAATTTTTATTTTATTTTATTTTTTTGGAGGGGAAACTAGGAAAGGAGATATTGTATGACATGTAAATAAAGAAAATATCTAATATAATAAGTGAGTAAAGCCTTGAGACATAAAAAAAAGAAAGAAATATTCAACATCCTTAGTCATCAGGGAAATGCAAATCAAAACAACCCTGAGATTCTACCTTTTGACTAGTTTCTATTTTAAGCACTCTGTACTGCACAAAGAAAGTTCTCTGAAGAGGTCTAAGAGAAGCTCTAATCGAAGGGTATAGAGACACAGATTTAGAAGGCAGCTTGCTCATATGTCCATTTTGCAAAATAATGATATTAAGTGTACTTTTGTATAATATGTGTTCTCAAACCATGGGTCCTCTGTCACATGTGCAATACCAAACATGTGCATCCTCTTGAAAAGTGGATCTTAAGTCCATTCAGACAGAAGCTGTTAAATTGCTTTGTATATATGTGTATATATGTATTTAGGGTTAGGGTTAGGGTTAGGGTTAGGGTTAGGGTTAGGGTTAGGGTTAGGGTTAGGGTTAGGGTTAGGGTTAGGGTAGCATTGGTATTTGAACCAATGCTGCCCCTATGTGTGTGTCATGCCATTCTAACCTTATTGAAGATCATAAAGTTCCCAACTGGAAAAAAATGTTAATGATTTGCTTTTGTTTCTCACCATCCTGCATTTTATCTCAGGTATTTGTAAAAAACCAGCATTGAGGAAGCTTCTTAGTAAATGCCAACTTGATTTGTCCATGTTGTAGGTAATGTGTGTAGTTAGTGTTTTCACCAGCAGGGGTTTCCATCAGATTATAGTGAATAATCAAAAAAAAGACAATAGTCTGAATTGTTGTAGAAGGTCCAAGAAACCCTAAGCAACTTAAATACTGGGCTATTTACTTTATTAAGCAAACTGGCTTCAGACAGGATCATTATCTCCCATATAGGATACTCTCTCCACTCTCTATCTATGTATATGTGTATGTGATGTATATATATATATGATATATATGTATACATATATGTATATTACTTTTTATAAGATTATATTTTCAGTTCAACAAAAATCTCTTTTACAGCTAAGCTTAGAAGCAGCCATTTGCTTTAAAGAGATGCTAGCCAACTCGTGGAGCTGCCTTCCAATTATTTACTTCACAGTGTTAATCAGAGGTTTGGTAGGAACAACACTTCTGGATTGTAAAACCTTGTAGATAATACTTCTCGTCTACTTGCATGGAAAACAACCCCATATTTGTTACACAGTGTCATCCTTTGTATAATTATATGCATTGTTGTAGTTTGCACTTTCCTGGGTTTTATGTGCATGTGAATGGCCTAGAGAACTTATTTTTGTGTCTAAAGTTTACAATAAATGTATTTATCACCAAAAAAAGATTCATTACATATATGTGTGTATATATTTGTATGCATGCATGTATCTATATACACATATATAAAAAGAATTGCATAAAATACTAAATTTCAATATTGCTTTTCCAAATGTTCTTAGTGTTAGTATTCCTCATCCTATGACTTATTCTCCTATCCTTTTCTCTACTAAAGATTCTCTGAATTATTTTCCTTCATAACTCCTGTGTTCTATAGGTTTTCTATTATCTCCCCTCTATTAAGATCTTTCTCCCCTTCCTCATCCATGGTTCCTATATGTTGCTCAAAAAAAAAAAAAAACCTAGAAATAGATTTGTCATATGACATAGCTATGCTACTCCTTGACATACATAATGAAGGGTTCTATTTTCTACTACAGAGTTTTAATCTCACTCATGTTTATTACTTCTCTAGTTACAGTAGTTAGGACATAAATGCAGCCTAGGTGTTATGACATGACATGTCATGTGACATGACAGCTATGTGTTATGTAATTTTATTCAGCTATAAACAAAAATGAATTGATTAAATTTTCTGTTAAATTGGTTGAAGTGGCAAATAATGAAGAAAATAACTTTAGCCTAGAAAGAAATACATTGCATGTTTTCATTACATGTAGATACTAATTTTGAATTTTCACATCTGTGATTTGAACTTAAAGTACCCATAAAACTGAAGAGTCTGCTGCCTTTTTGATCGATTCTTTTACAAATAAATTTCTTATTATTGAATATTGTCTCAGGATATACGCATAGAAAACTCTAAGACATGTTGCTAACATCCTAGAAACCTTTATACTGTAACATTAAAACATGATATGTAATGTTTTACTTACCACATTTATTTGAAATAGGTATTTGGCTTAAAATAAATTCTTGATTGGCCATAAATACCAGTTCTACAGGGCCACATTTTCTTTATTAGTTTTTACTCCAGTTTTCATAATTGCATAACCAATCTTTTCATATTCTGTTTTCAATATTTATGGAATGGAATGGTTAGTTAAATGGTTGATTTGTATTTGAATCAATATTGAAAGAACAAACTAACCAACTCCATTCAGTAACTCATTATTAGAGCTCATATCTGTTAGGCTCAAATGTTTGTTTCTCTTCACAATTCATATGAAATCATTATTCCTCAAGATGATGATATTTAGAGGCAGTTTTAATGGGGGTAATTATACCATAAGGACAGATCCCTGGAGAATAGGACTTGTCCATACAACAGAAACTCAGTGATGTTTTTTATTTTTTTATCATTTATCCCACAGGAGGATACACAGGATGATGTCATCTTTCCTCAAAAATAAAGGGGTGGGGGCCCCATACCACATCTGTCAGCACTTGTTTTTTGACTTGTTTAATCTCTAAAGCTGTGGAAATTAATCCTCATTTATGAACTGCCGGGTTTATGACATTTGCTTACAGCAAAACAAAAACAACATTAACCATGAACAGCCAAAATATAACTGATTGTAAACCTTTTCGGGAACTCTAAATGACATTATGAGAGTATATACTTGTTATTTGTGTACCTGTCATTGGCTGCATGAGATGTAGTATAATTATTCTCTTTCTAAAAGAATAACAATTTGAAAGTTTAACCATAACTAAGAGGAGCCTACATTTCAACTGACTAATAAAACTGGATAGGAAAATACCTCAGAATGACTTCGCTCTCAGGACCAGAATTGTTCGATTCTAAAAATAATTTTATAATGTAGTCTTCCAAAAATAAATCCACCTCAGAGAAACTAGTCTTCTAAGGTTACTATACAAACAAATATTTAGAATATGTACATTTGGTAACATTCAACATTCTCAAATCTCTCTGTATTATTTTAAGATCAATTTCTCCATTGGATTTCCTCTAATATATTTAGTCTTTGGTTCATTTTCCCTGTGTATATTTCCTCTCTGGACAAGAGTATGGATGTTTCTAGAAAAGATAAATGGCTATTAATTATCTTCTAGAACTATTAGTTCATATTTCTAATCTTAAAATGTCATGGGCTCCAGTAATTAAATTCTCTTCATTAACAAACTTCAATATTATTTGAGGAGGATGGAGCTCCTAAAAGTCCTTACATCAAGCTCCTAAACCTGTTCTCATTTACCTGTTAAAAGGCTGGCTTTTCCTTCCAACATAGGATCTGTGTTCAGCTAGCAGAGCTAAATAGAAAATTTTTTCCAAAATCACCCAAATGGGAAAATTAAATTCACAGATTTCTAATTGCAAATGCACTCTAAAATATGGCAGAATGGTCAATACTAACTATATAATTCAATGGCAGGAGCTTAGAAAAAAATTATAAGCAAAAGAAAGCATTTAGGTGAGTTCCTTGAGGAAAGAATTTAGATTTCTGCATCATGATATGTGATTTTCATAGTAAGCTGAATTCTGTCTCTTCTGAATCAATCTTCATTTACAAACATCAGCAACACAATGTTTTGGACATGGGGAGTTAAGCATATATAAACTGATATGAAGGAATAGATAAGCTAATGTAACTTCAACTTACAAAAATTTTTTCTCAAAAAATTTTTTTTTATTATTTCTTTTTTTATTATATGTAAGTACACTGTCGCTGTCTTCAGACACCCCAGAAGAGGGCATCAGAACTCATTACAGGTGGTTGTGAGTCACCATGTGGTTGCTGGGATTTGAACTCAGGACCTTCAGAAGAGCAAACAGGGCTCTTTAACTGTTGAGCCATCTCTCCAGCCCCTCTCAAAAATTTAAGTATTAAAAATGGAAAGTTTGAGAAGGAGGGTGACCCTATAAGAAGACAAGCAGTCTCAACTAACCTGGACTCCAAGATCTCTCAGACACTGAGCCACCAACCAGGCTGCATACATCAGCTGATATGAGGCTCCCAATACATATACAGCAGAGGACTGGACTCTGTCAGGGATGATGCACCCAATCCTTGAGAGACTGGAGGACCCAAGAAGTGAGGACATCCTTGTGGAGATGGGTTGGGAGATGGGAGGAAGTATGGGATGTTGAATAGTAGAGTCAAAGGTAGACCAGGAAAGAGATGAAGTCTGGACTATTAAAGAAGATTAAATTTAAAAAATTAAAAATGAAAAGTAACCTAGTCTACATTTTTATTAATTTCTATAAGAAAATTAAACCATGGTTGGGTTTCTGCTTTTAACTGTGGTTATGTGTTTTGCAGCATTTTGAATAGGACTGAGTTATAGGCAAGCAACAATAGAATTTGCTGAGATGTAAACTCTCACATTGCAGAGCCACTTTTCAAACTATTTGGTTTTAATTTCTTGCACACCATAACAATCTAATTATAACTATAACTACCTACAGGGGGACATTCTAAAATGTAACTCCATACCATCATATAGCTTTTAGAACTCTTAAATAATGATGAGATAAGACAGTATCCTTAGATAGCGTGACCGTAGAACCTGCACAAAGGCAAGGACTGAAGTACTTCCTAAATTAAGCAGCCATGAATTTTCTTCACACAATTCAACAGAAGGTTGTGAGTGACTAAACTGTCACTCATAGTAGCCTTGGCATCCCTAGCGACACTTAGAATTATTTGCATAATTCTAAATAATTTGATCACTTATATTACCAAATACTATACTCATTGCCGTAAATAATTTTTAGTGAATGTTAACAAAAATTATATCTTGCATTTAGTTTATATGTACTGAAGTGAATGGAACAAATAAAATTCATGGCTGATGCCCCATGCTCCCTCTATTCTGTAATCTTTCTGGAAGGATAATAACATACAAAAGGTCTTTCTATTTTGAATCAATTTCAAGTTAAGAATTGAATTCTTAGCCATTTAAACTATTATTTTGGAGAGTTTCTACTATGTGGAAATTGTGAGTTCTCTCTCTCTCTCTATCGATCTATCTATTTATCTATCTATCTATCTCTATCTCTCTCTCTCCCCCCCTCTGTTTGTGTGTGTGTGTGTGTGTGTGTGTGTGTGTGTGTGTGTGTGTAATTTAGAAAACACCCATCCTCTTGATGATTTGGCTAAGGACTTTAAGAATATATTCCAGACTTTTGTTTTTAAACAGTGCCTTTACTTTGGCTCACTGAATCACAGTACCCCTAATTGCATCTACTTTAACTGGCTTTGGAACTATCAGGGTGCCAGAAAAAAAAATCACCTTTAGCTGAGCAGTTGATGAGTTCATTTCTACTCTTAATTCTGACAATCTTTGGCAGAATGCCTGTTATTTTTGCCACTAACTCAATTATAATTTGGTCACTTTTCTTCTTAGACCCAGCCATTTTAGGTTATTATAGTAACGTTTACCCTCAAAAATCTAAAAATCAAGCAACAATCATAAGAAGAGACAACAACAAATTATGTTTCTGTTACACATAACACAGTTAAATGATCTGATAATTATACTAAAAAATAATTGTATGAGTTGCTAAATACTATAATCTGTCTCTCACAATTCAGTTTCTTAGTAAAATGAGGCTTTGTAACAAATTTTCAAATTTTTATTATGTCTTTTATTATAAAAGCATCATTAACTATTTCTTAACAAATTGTATTTTGTCTTAAAACATGGGTTGTTTAAAACAAAATTAAATTGTTTAGGATTGCTTAATACTCCAGCTCTCACCCTACTCAACTTCTTTACGATTTTTTTTTCGCCTATAGCACCCAGTATTCCCATGTGCTCTCCCATCCAAGTCCTAACCAGGCCCGACCCTGTTTAGCTTCCAAGATCAGATGAGATTGGGCAAGTTCAGGGTATGCCATAGACTTCTTTATTGTCTTAATCATGTTTCTCTCTTCTCATTTACTGCAGGGCAAATTAATTCAATGACTTGATTTTGTTTTACTTACCTTCTGTTTATATCATAATTGTCTAGAATTGGGAGTCATCAAATTGATGGACATGTTAACCCTTGATAAGGAAAAATATCATTTTTTGACAGGAGAAGTCTACTTGTATGCTTCCTACACATACATATCTAAAAAGATTAGTCAAAATTATACTCTATTCTGTAAATCTGTTTTTCAATGTGATTTTTTTTGATAACAAACTTTGTTGTCAACTTATTCCCCATACAGAAATATTTTTATATGATTTATTACATTTTTATTGCAAAGGCAGACGTATATTAGTAACACCATCTTTTGTAATAAATTAGTTATTAATCTTATTTCAATTCAATTGACCATCTTCTGTATTAATACATTTGTGAATAAACAAATTTTATCAGCAATACACATTTTTAAATCATGGACCTAACCCTAACCCTCACCCCAACACTGAGCTCAGAGGAAGATGATACAGGAAATGCAAGCTGTAGGTCAATCACTTTCCTCCATAGCACTGTATAAATTTTCAACAAAATACCAATAAGTCAAAATTAAAATTTACTGAGAAAAGCAACATTCACCCAGAAAGTCAGCAAAGCATCTCAAAGTGAGTCACCTTAAGCTACTGTTGAAGAGAGAAACATGCTATCAAGTCAACTGACAAAACACTACAACAACGTATGATTTTAAAAAGCCTGCATATAACTAAGAATAATGCTGAGCTTCTCCAATTTGACTTCTTAGATTTGCAATATGTCTACTGCTAATAGTTACTTAACAGTAAGGAATTGTTCACTGTCTACTGAACTATAAACAAGATGAGGATATTCTCTCTCAGCACCTACTATATACTCTATAAAAGTCTTAGTCTTTCAGTAACAGAAGAACAGTTATGTTGGTGTAAAAATAAAACAAGAATTTTTTTCACAAGTGCATATCAAAGACTCATCATCCCAAAAGGGTGTTAAAACAAATAGGGTTACAATGTTACATGATACAAAATAAACATCAATTGTTTTTCAGTATTGGTATTTTCAACTTATAAACATTAAAAACATCACTAAAAATAAAATGGGGAGAGATTGAATAATCTATGGATGATACTTTTGAATTTTCTTTGTAAGAAAAAAATCAAGAATCTTCATAAATGGATACATTAAAAACAATAGTTCTGAAAGGAGAATTATTTTCCACTTCATCTATGGATTCATCAAAATCCTACAAACCTTTGTAGGATTAAGGATTCAGTAGATATTAAGTATACTCAAATGAAAATGCTGTGGGGGAACAGTTATAATAGAGAAGAAAATAAGAAATGCTGGAGTTTGAAGACTGCAAATCGTACTGTAATAATGAAGACAGTGGTGAAAGGACACATCCATGATGCAAGCTAGAGGCTCTAGTGCTCATGCCTATGTCCCTCCCAAGTTCATATGTTGAAATGCTTATGTCTTTTCCTAAAGTGAGGTTACATAGAGGCGATTAGATGAAGGGATAAGTGTCATTATAAAGAAGATCCTTTATAAGCCTGACATGGATGAGTGGCTAAAGTGTTTGCTTCAAATCATGAGAACCTGAGTCTGAATCCCAAGCATCTAGGTTTGTTTGTGTGTCTATTTGATCTTGGTGTTGGGAAAGTGGAAGTGAGAAAATGTTTGGAGCTTTTTGAACAGTACTCATGCTGATTAGGAAAGTTTCAAGATGAAAGACCCCTTCTCAATAAAATAAAATAAAATAAAATAAAATACATGGACAATTTTAGATGAAGACACCCAACATGGATATCTGTTCTTCATATGAATGTACAAATACACAAACACACTCACACACACACACACACACACACACACACACACACACACACTCACTGGACAAAATGCACACACATACACAGAATAACCAAAGTCAAAATTATAAATGTTTTTGAAAAACATATAAAAGAAAATGTGTATGACCTTGAACTTAACAGATTCTAAATTTAAATTACATTAAAATATCACTAGCCTGATCTGTGCAAATATTAATTATATTTCCATTAATGAAAAGCTCTGCTTTGCCAATGACATTAAGAGAATATAAAAGCAAATAACAAACTATAAATATATACTTGTGAAAGATATATCTAATTAAAAACCTATAAAAGCCATAGTAAAAACTCTTAAGGTATATAAACTCTTCTCCAAAGAAGACAAATAGAAAACAAACATATGGAAACATGCAAAGTAATATTTATTATTAGTAAACTCCAAATAAATACAATGACAAATTTTAAGTCCATACTTCCTAGACTTGCTAAAATCCTAAATTTAACATCATCCATTGATAGTGAGCATATAAAGCGACAGCAGGACACTTCCTTAATAGCTATCAGGGGTAAGGAATGATATGGCTACCTCGCAACACAAGTTTCCTAGAAAATTGCATGTAGCATCTATTTAAAACTCAGCTATTACATCCCTAGGAATTTATCTAAGCAAATGGAATGATCCCCTGAGTTGAGCCGATTATAGGAGTGTGTCAGTTACATTTACACTGTGATAACTGCTTGTAAGAAACAGCTTAAGGATGAAAAGTTTATTTTGGTTCATGATTTCATAGTTCATCCTTGCAGAGAAGGTACTGTGTATGAAGCACCATAGTGCATGGACGCAGAAGCATGTAGTGCTTCTTCACAACATTGCACAGAGTTAGGCTGGAGTCAACATCCAGGCTGTTATCTCCAAAGACAACCCATAGGCTCCAAACTGAGTATGGATTCACAACCCCCCAAATAAAACAACCACTTATGAACAAGTGCTCAAAATACCCATCATAAGAGCATAAGCGTTGTTTATACTTATCACACAACAAGAGAGTATTTTGGGTGCTTCATGATAAACCTATTAAAAAGATTCAAATAAAAGCTATAGAATCTGATACCAGCAAAAGAAAAAAATCACCTATAAAACAACACCTCAGCTGACACCTAGATTTTTGCTAAGTGAGATTGTGTCACACTGATGCCCTACAGAGCTGTTAATAAATTTGTGTTATATTAAGCCACTAATTAATTTTTTATAGGATCAAGGGGAAAGTAATACAGTCATGGACAATGAGATCATATTGTTGAAATGCAAATGAAAAGAGAAAAGGTTAAAATGATTGTCAAAGACAAGATCTGACAGTATGTTCAACAATCCAAGAAGAGGATGTGGGGGTACTGATGAGGTTAAGCAGGCAAATACTCACATAAATTTAGCAGATTAAACAAGACAAGCTCCAACAGCTGCATCTGCATGCATGAATGCATGCATACATACATACATACATACATACATACATACATACATACACACACACATACATATACACAGAGAAACTGACAGACATATTTATTCACACATTGAATGGATAGAGCAAAGCTCCAACAACTTTAATTTTTCTACCATAGCTTATATATTCTATTAAAATCTTTCTTGAATTATAAAAATTATAATATGATTATATTCTATCTTTCTTTTAGTAAATGATCAAGAAAAAATAGTATGTTCCCTAATATCTTTAAATAAAAAACATTTTATGTATTCAGATAAAGAAAACAAATCATTTCTAAGAATCCACATATATTTATATAAGCAACTTACCAGATATGTATATATATATGGTTTTTTCAAGACTGTTTTGGAACTCACTTTGTACACCAGGCTGGCCTTGAACTCAGAAATCTGCCTGCCTCTGCCTCCCAAGTGCTGGGATTAAAGGTGTGTGCCACCACTACCAGGCTAACTTGCTATATATTAACAAAGTAAAAGTAAACAAGTTAATTTTTTCAGTCACTTACTCTTCACTGGCAGACTGCAATTTGCAGTCACAAAGAATCAATTATTGCATTATCTTAAAAAAGTAATCTTCTAAAAAGCCTTAAGAAAGTCAAAAATCTAAACTCTCATATAAAAATGTCAGTAATTTCTACTTTAACTCCTCAGGTTCCATATCTACTTATTATCTTTTTTTAATTAAATCATATTGGAAGCTGAAGGCAAAGTGAGTACAAGAAATTGGTCAACACCAGGATCGTCAGCTCAGCATTAGCAAGAAAGTCACATCAGCTAGTGTTGGCCAAGCTGCCATTGTTTCCCGACCTTAAAAAATCCCTAGCTCAACTGTTAAGGGTGTGCTTTTCTCAGCCTCAAATTGTCCCCTAAGATTTTCTACATCAGAGTCTCTATCAAAAACACCTTAACCCAACTTTACTAACAATATGTGTCTCTAAATTTGTTCTAAGTGTGGTGGTCATTGCGAACAATCTGCATCTCTAAGTTCTTTCCAAGGTTGTGGCTGAGTCATTAATCTGCTTGAGCAGTAATGCTGGGAAAAACTCAGTCTCTATTATTGTAAGTGCCAGTGGTACTACCCAAAGAGGGCCTGGAAGCCCCCTGAGAGTTTAGACTCATTTCATGGTTAGGAGGGATCTGATGTGAGGGCAGCAAGCAGAGCAAAACTTTACAACAGCATGAAGTTTTCAGGGCATATGGTACTTAGGGATCTGCCTCTTTGGGACAAACTCTTCGACTTTGTCGAGTCTGAGCTTTCCTATGGGCCACATTCTATGAATTATAAAGCTGTTTTGTTGCTCCTCTCACAGGAGTTCTACAAATGATCAACCTGATAATGACTGAGTGTTGGAGACATCAATAAACAGCCTTAACTGTCATACAATGGTTATTTGTAGAGATCATTACAAACATATGAATGTCCATGTGTTACTGTGTATATATGCATCCTGGCACTCTCAGATGGAGACAAAAGAATGGCAATTCAGAAGCAATGAGGACACTTGTCACTGAATTTCCAGTTAAAGGAGATGAAACTCCTTGGAGAAATGGCTGATAATAGAACTAGGGAAAGACAGAAGATGAGAATGGAATATTTTCAGAGATAAGCAGAACAATTCCCAATGGCAAAGCTAGAAAGTTTTAACCAAAATAAATAAAAGAGGAATGAAGTTATATATTAAGCTGTTAAATAGTGCTTGTCAGTGAGATAGGTTATTATCGAAACAAATAAGAGGAAAAGACAATGCTCTCCTATGTAAGTTACAGATGATTAATGTAGATACTTTTCCCTGAAAGAGGTATAGCATAACACTATGCTTCTTCCATGTGGATTTCACATAGTAACTTTATCTTCAGGAGGCACAACATAGATTTTAAAAGAAAGTAATTTTAAAGTGTGGAAAATCAAAGTTTAAGAAGGTTTCATAATAACTAAGTGGGTAAGTACACATGATTTTTAAAATACAAGAAAAGTAATCACTTATCTCACACAACTATGAATCCTGTGAGTTCAAATAATGACTGGTCTGGCAAGATATGCTCATTTGTGCAGTAGTTTCATGCTACAGAAGTAATCAAATACTTCCTAATTGGATTTAAGGCCCACTTCACAATATGAAAACCATACTATCACCATTATCTGTGTCAAGAACCTGCGGTTAAGTAAATCTTACATTCAGTTGCAGAACTTGTTACTATTCTCTTAAATGATCATAATTGTAAACTGACTCTTAATGAATCACTGCTATGTACCAGCCTATATGTTAGTACATTTCTCAATTCTCATCAGAGAAATGTCTTCCTGTGGTAGATCATGACAAACACAGAAACCCAAACTGGTCAACCTACAGAAAATAGGAAACTGAAGAGATTAGCCTTAAATGGAACAAGTGTATCACACCTCCTCCTTCCAAAGCTCTGTGAACATTGCATAAAGACATATGGAAAGATGGGAAGAGCCAGACACAGTAGATAATTACAAGAAAACAGGGCAGTTACATAGATGAACTAACAGTTATTTGCAATGGAATGCACACAAGCTACATATATTCAAGTCAGACAAAATTCCAGTACATACAGGAGATGTGGACAGAAAATTCTTCTCTTAGCTTAAGAGTTCTTGACAATTGATAGCCATAGGAAGACCCAATTTTCTTTCTTTTCTTTTTTTTAATTTTTTCTTCAATTCTTTCTTACACCTTACCTCTCCCCCAAATCCACTCCTCTTTCTTTGTCTTCAGAGAAGAGCAGGGTTCTCAGGGTTATCAACTGATCATGGATCACTGCATAACAAGTTACAGTAAGACTAGGTACAAACCCTCATATCAAGGTTTGATGACACAACCCAGTAGGAGGAAAAGGGCCCCAAGAGCAGGCAAAAGAGTCAGAAAATCATATTTGTTTCACAATAATTTCTTAATTCTAAAACTGTTTTGAAATCACTTAAATGTCTGCTAGTGAAAACAAACCCATGAATGGAGAAAGTATATTTTCCAACTTGTTAGTATGAAACAAATGGGTCTGTCCTGTAATCTTAAGACTGTTAGTGCTTTTGACATACACTATTTTGTCTAAAAAAAAAAAGCTGAATTTAAAATTGTGATATTCTGGCCAGGCAGTGATGGCTCACGCCTTTAATCCCAGCACTTGGGAGGCAGAGGCAGGCAGATTTCTGAGTTCAAGGCCAGCCTGGTCTACAGAGTGAGTTCCAGGACAGCCAGGGCTATACATAGAAACCTTGTCTCAAAAAACAAAACAAAACAAAACACAAAAAATGTAATATTCTTTTATGCAGAATTTATTATGTTAATGACAATGACAAGATCAGTAAATATAATGAAAAGATAGGTCCCCAATGGAGGAGCTAGAGAAAGGACCAAAGGAGCTGAAGAAGCTTGCAGCCTCATAGAAAGAACAGCAATATGAACCAAACAACCCCTGCGCCCAGGGACTAAACCACCAACCAAAGTGTACACATGGAGAGACCCACAGCTCCAGCTGCATATGTAGCAGAGGATGGTTTGTTGGACATCAATGGGAGGAGAGACCCTTTGATGCCCCCAATGAAGGGGAATGCCAGGACAGGGAAGCAGGGGGTGGGTGGGTTGGTGAGCAGGGGATAGGGGATAGGGTAAGGGGTTTCCAGAAGGGAAACCAGTAAAGGGAATAATATTTGAAATGTAAATAAAGAAAATATCTAATAAAAATAGAAAAAACAAAGAAATAATAGAATTTATTTTTTCTGTAGGTGTTATTATTATTTTACTGAATACAGGAGTTTCAAAAATTAAGGCTCCATGTAGTACCCTATGGAAAAGGAATAAGGATGCTTTTTATTTTCTGAGCACTAAGACTAAACTTAGTCTTGCTTTATAGGCAAATTTTCAATACAACATTTAGTCGAAAGTGTTCTCATAAGATCAAGAATAGTTTCTCTAAGAATCATTTTTATACCTAAGATTAAAAACAATGAAAACTTTTCATGAAAGAATATAGTTAATGATATCAGCAAGCTAAAAATAAACAAAAACATCAAATTAAATTTTCTAACTTCAACAGAAAAATTAAATAAAGTTAAGGGTGTGGGGTTAGACCTCTTTGTACAATACCAAGACATAAAATAAGACAAAGATGGTTCCTCAAATTTTGATAATATGCCAATTATTTCCATTATGTTCACAAAGTATGAAATGAATTTGTATATACTCTGGGTCAGGAGGACTATTAAAATATGAATCAGAAAGTTATACATGACCACAACTATTATTCAGTACTGAGAGTAGTTTACTTTTCCCCTTCCTGCAATGGTTCTTTTAAAATATATGCATTATGCAGTGTTCATAATTCATCCAGAAACTCAAAATAATAAATAATTCCTAGAGTCAGGTAACTAAGTTTAGCAATAACAATGATATTTTGTGTTTCAGATTATACATGCACACTTATTAAAACCCATTTTGTGTGAGTGACAATATTAGACAATAAATATTGAAACTCCTTTCTTGATTTTATGTCTAATTAGATTCCTTTATTCTACTCAGTGTGTGAGAGACTTTATTTTGGGCATACTGATAAGAATGATTTAAAGTCTTTGTTTTCTGATATCATCACGGTTTGTTCCTTGTGACTCATTTTCTTCCTAATTAAGTATTATATTTTCCTGATTAGTTAATCTAGTAGGTCTTATTTGTTATATGAAATGAGTAACCTTTTGAATACTTTTGTTTATAATTTGTTTTTTCCTATATTTTCAGCCTAAGACTGGATCTTGTGGATAACACATTTGCTGACAAATCCTACACTATGGCAACATAATGAATAGATTCATCCATTGCAATTCTAGAATGATTTCTAAAGGCAAGGTACCATTAATGTGTCATGTGATCATGGAAATACTAGGGAGCACACAAATTTCTGTGGACATGTAATGCTTTGACTCTTAAACATTATGTGGCTCATCATCTTACTTGGCTGACTATCCTTCCACCCTCCACTCATTTCCCTTCCCTGTAGCTCCTACCATATTATGTACATACAGATGGCACATAATTTCATCATGTGCAAAGGATACAGGATACTTAGCCCATATTGCTCTGGAGTACATTATTTGTACCCTGCAGGGTTTGAATGAATAAAGAAAGCTAAAAAAAATACAAAAACAGTTCTAAAGATCTTTCATTCTAAGCTCTCCAGAACACTTTCTTTCCATTTATTTGGAAATTGTTTCAAGTACCAGTGAATACATATCTATAGCTACAGGATGCCTTCAATTTCACACAAATGATGGAGAGGCAATTCCCAATTGAGCTGGATTATTTAAATTAACCCATAATTCAAAATCCTTCACAATGAGCTCAGGAATTTATTCTATGATTTATTTTGCAGCCACTGCATCATATTTCTAATTAAATTTTTCTTAGATTAATGCTAAATGACTTCACCCTTCTTGAAAATTCTCTCACCAGTCAATAATTCCAACTGAGTACAACAGCAAAGGTGATGGAAAACTTACGATGTCTTTTTGATAAACAACCAAGTAGAATATTTATAAAAATTTAAGATTGAAGTAGGTTTTTTTTTTAGATTTATTTTTGACACTCCAGCGTTTATTTCCCACCCTGTCCACCCCTAACTCTTCCATATCACATACTTAATCTCTACCCTTCTGTCTCCAAGAGGATGTCCCTGCTCCCAACCTCCTGACATTATGTTGCTCATCATCTTACTTGCCTGACTATCCTTCCACCCTCCACTCATTTCCCCTTCCCTGTAGCTCCTACCATATTATGTACATACGATGGAACATAATTTCATCATGTGCAAAGGATACCACCAGACCTCTAACCTCCCTGTAGCCTACAGTCTCTTGAAGGTTAGGTGCATCATCTCTGAATGAACACAGACCCGGCAGTCCTCTCCTGTATATGTGTTGGGGGCCTCATATCAGCTGATGTATGCTGCCTGTTTGGTGGTCCATTGTTTGTTAGATCTCAGGGGTCAAGATTAATTAAAACTACTGGTTCTCCTACAGGGAAACTGTCTTCATCAGCTTCCTTCAGCTTTTCCTAATTCAACAACACTTGACAGCTGCTTCTTTCCATTGGTTGTGTGCAAATATCTGCATCTGACTCAGCTGCTTATTGGGTCTTCTGGAGTGCAGTCATGTTAGGACCCTTTTTTTGAGCACTCCATAGCCTCTGTAATAGTGTCAGGCCTTGGGGCCTCCCCTTGAGCAGGATCCCACTTTGGGCCTGTCGCTGGACATTCTTTTCCTCAGGCTCCTCTCCATTTCCATCTCTGTAATTCTGTCAGACAGGAACAATTATGGGTCAGAGTTTTGACTGTGGGATGGTAACCCTCTCCCTCATTTGATATCCTGTCTTCCTGTTGGAAGGGGGTTCGATAAGTTCCTTCTCTCTACTGTCAAGCATTTCATCTATGGTCCCTCCCTTTGAGTCCTGAGAGTTTCACACCTCCCAGATCTCTGGTGCATTCTTGAGGGTCCCCCAAACCTCCTACCTCCTGAGGTTGCCAGTTTCAAACCTTTCTGTTGGCCCTCAGGACTTCAGTCCTATTCCTTCACCCAATGCCAGATCAGGTTCCCCTCTCCTTCCTCACTCCTGTCTACCTTCCCTCCCAAATGCCTCCCTTCCTCCCCAATTGTGATTGTTTTCTTCTCCCTCCAAAGTGGGACTGAGGAGTCCTCACTTGAGCCATTCAGCTTGTTCACCTTTTTGAGTTCTCTGGACTGAATTTTTTTTCTTTTTTTCTTTTTCTTTCCTTCCTTCCTTCCTTCTTTCTTTCTTTC
>NW_022196912.1:59004451-59005862 GCF_008632895.1 Mastomys coucha
TGGCTAATATCTACTTATTAGCGAGTACAGGCAGGGCCTCTCAGGAGTCAGCCATACTAGGCTCCTTTCAGCACGTGCTTCTTGGCATCCACAATAGTGTCTAAGTTTGGTAATTATATATGGGATGAATCTCCAGGTGGGGCAGTCTCTAGAAGGCCTTTCTTTAAGTCTCTGTTCTATACTTTATCTCCATATTTGCTCCAGTGAGTATTTTGTTCTTCTAAGAAGGACTGAAACACCGACACTTTGATTTTTCTTCTTCTTGAGCTTCATGTGGTCTGTGAATTGGTTATTTGGAGTTTTGGGGCAAATAGCCACTTATCAGTGAGTGCATGCCATGTGTGTTTTTTTGCAATTTGGTTACTTCACTCAGGATGATATTTTCTAGTTACATCCATTTGCCTAAGAATTTCATAAATTCATTGCTTTTAATAGCTGAGTAGTACTCCATTGTGTAAATGTACCATATTTTCTGTATCCATTCCTCTGCTGAGGGACATCTGGGTTCTTTCCATCTCCTGGCTATTATAACTATGGCTGCTATGAACACAGTGGAGTATATGTCCTGATTACATGCAAGTTGGAGCATGTTCTGGGTATATGCTCAGGAATAGTATATCTGTGTCCTCAAGTACTACTGTGCCCAATTTTCTGAGGAACTGCCAGACTGATTTCCAGAGTGGTTGTACCAGCTTGCAATCCCACCAGCAATGGAGGAGTGTTCCTCTTTCCCTACATCCTCACCAGCATCTGCTGTCACCTGAGTTTTTGATCTTAGCCATCCTTACTGGTATGAGGTGGAATCTCAGGGTAGTTTTAATTTGCATTTCCCTGATGATTAAGGATGTTAAAGATTTCTTTATGTGCTTCTCGGCCATTTGATACTCCTCAGCTAAAAATTCTTTGTTTAACTCTGTACCCTGTTTTTAATAGGGTTATTTCGATTCTCTGGAGTCTAACTTTTTGAGTTCTTTATATATATTGGATATTATCAGATGTAGGATTGGTAAAGATCTTTTTCCAATCTGTTGGTTGCCTTTTGGTCCTATTGACAATGTCCTTTGTCTTACAGAAGCTTTGCAATTTTATGAGGTCCCATTTGTTGATTCTTGATCTTAGAGCATAAGCCATTGGTGTTCTGTTTAGGAATTTGTCCCCTGTGCCCATGTGTCCAAGTTTATTCCCCAGTTTCTCCTCTATAAGTTTCAGTGTATCTGGTTTTTTTTTGTGTGTATAGCTAATTATTTTGAAAAATATTACATGATAAAATACACTAGATAATGAAAAATTATGTAATAACAGTCATTTTTCATGTTAAATGCCATGTACTAATCACTTATTTCTTTTTTAGATATTTTCTCTATTTACATGTAAATTTCTCCATTCCCAGTTTCCCCTCCAAAAAACAAAG
>NW_022196912.1:59007795-59019342 GCF_008632895.1 Mastomys coucha
ACATTGAAACTAATGGAAGAGAAAGTAGGGAAGAACCTTGAGCAAATAGGCACAGGGGAAAACTTCAGTGTATCTGTTTTTAATGTGGATGTCCTTGATCTAACACTTATCAATTCTTGATCTTAGAGCATGAGCCATTGGAGTTCTGTTTAGGAAATTTCCCTCTGTGCCAATGAGTTCAAGCCTCTTTCCCATTTTCTCTTCTATTAGACTCAGTGTATCTGGTTTTATATTGATTTCCTGGATCTACTTGGACTTGGGCTTTGGGCAAGCTGAAAAATATGGGTCTATTTTCACCTTTCTACATACAAATAGCCAGTTATACCAGCACCATTTATTGAAGATATCTTCTTTTTCCCATTGTATATTTTTGGTGTCTTTGTCAAAGATCAGGTGTCTGTAAGTCTTTGGTTTTATTTATGGGTTTTCATTTCTATTCCATTTATTAATGTGTCTGTCTCTGTACCAGTACCATGCAGGTTTTGTCACTAGTGCTCTGTAGTAAATCTTGAGGTCAGGAATGATGATTCCCCCTGATGTTCTTTTTTTTTATTGTTAAGAATTGTTTTCATCAGGTATTGTCAGAGCCTCTCAGGAGATAGCTATATCAGGATGGCTTGTCCTTCCTTCAGTCTCTGCTCCATAGATAGTCTCTGCAACTCCTTCTGTGGGTATTTTGTTCCCTCTTTTAAGAAGGAATGGGTTTTTTTCATCTTGAGTTTCTTGTGGTTTGTAGGTTGTTCTTCCTGTATTCCGAACTTCTGGGCTAATAACCACTTATCAGAGAGTGCATACCATGTGTGTTCTTTTGGGATTGGGTTACCTCACTCAGGATGATATTCTCCAGATCCATCCATTTCCCTAAGAATTTCATAAATTTATTGTTTTTAATAGCTGAGTAGTACTCCATTGTGTAGATGTACCACAGTTTCTGTATCCATTCCTCTGTTGAAGGACTCACAGCCATCCATTGAACTGAGTACAGAGTCCTCAATGAAGGAGTTAGAGAAAGGACCAAAGGAGCTGAAGGGTTTGCAGCCCCTTAGGATGAACAACAATATGAACTAACTAGTACCCTCAGAGCTCCCAGGGATTCAACCACCAACCAAGGAGTTTACATGGTGGGACTGATTGTTCTGGCAGCATGTGTATAGTAGAGGATTGCAAAGTTGATCATCAATGGGAGGAGAGGCCCTTGGCGCTGTGAAGGTTCTGTGCCCCAGTGTAGGGGAATTCCAGGGCCAATAAATGGGAGAGGGTGAGGTGACAAGCAGGGGGAGGAGGGAGTCAACAGGGGTTTGTTCTTGTTGTTATTTTTTGGTCTTTTTTTTTTTTGAGGGGAAACTAGAAAAGGAAGAATCATATGACGTGAATAAAGAAAATATCTAATAAAAAAAAAAGAATTGTTTTCACCATTCTGGGTTTTTTCCAGATGAATTTGAAAATTGCTCTTTCCAGGTCTTTGAAAAATTGTGTTTGGATTTTGATGGAGATTGTATTGAATCTGTAGATTGCCTTTGGTAGGGTGGCCATTTTTACTATATAATTCTGCCAATCCATGAGCATGGGAGATTTCTCCACTTCCTGATATCTTTTTCGCTTTCTTTCTTGAGAGACTTGAAGTTATTGTCATTCAGGTCTTTTACTTGTATGGTTAGAGTTACCCCAAGATATTTTATATTATTTGTGGCTATTGTGAAAGGAGTTGTTTCCCTAATTTTTTTCTCAGTCTGTTTGTTTATCATTTATATAAAGGAAGGCTACTGATTTATTTGAGTTAATTTTATATTCAGCCACTTTGCTGAAGTTGTTTATTAACTGGAGAAGTTCTCTGGTAGAATTTTTGGGGTCATTTATGTATACTATCATATCATCTGCAAATAGTGATACCTTTATTTCTTTATTACCAATTTGTATCTCCTTGATCTCTTTTTGTTGTCTTATTGTTCTAGTACTTTGAGTACTGTACTGAATAGATATGGGGAGAGTGGACATCCTTTTCTTCTCCCTGATTTTAGTGGGATTGCTTCAAGTATGTCTCCATTTAACTTGATACTGGCCATTGGTTTGCATTAAATTGCCTTATTATATTGAGGTCTTGGCCTTGAATTCCTGAGATCAGGAATTCTCTAATACTTTTAGCTGGTGTAGAAGACATTGACATGTCAATTAAAGAACATTGGTATGTCCCTTCCACAAGA
Source organism: Mastomys coucha (assembly GCF_008632895.1). NCBI lineage: Eukaryota > Metazoa > Chordata > Mammalia > Rodentia > Muridae > Mastomys > Mastomys coucha. Next base: position 59,009,997 of record NW_022196912.1, read on the forward strand.
TAAATATGCCTCTTCTTTTTGGCTCCATATTGTCCAATTTTTAAAATTTTATAACAAGTTTCTACTTATTACATCATGCTTCAACACCAGAGAACAATATGTTTGAAGTAATAGCCTCTCTAATATAATCCAAATCAATTTAAAAATTAAATCAAAATTAAAAGTTCTCTAGATGACTCAAAAGTACTATTTGTTAAGTAAATAAGATTCACCAAAGAAAGAGTCTTAGTCAAAAAGTAATGATAGGATGCAGATTTTGTAGATATTTATTGCTTGCTATAAGAAATTATAACTCTCCTTTGAGCCAATTACTTAATTTCTAACTCATAAACTAGATAATTTAGTCATTATCACAATATGTAATACATTATAATAAATCTAGAATGTATAAAATCCACTATATTTAAGAAATAGGTAGATAGGTAAATGGTAGATGATAGATAGATAGATAGATAGATAGATAGATAGATAGATAGATAGATAAACAACTCTTAAGTACTTTATTCTCTCTTTATAATACATCTTAAACCATGTAAACTTGGTTCAGTTTTTAGAGCAATTATACTCATACCACCTTTAGAAAAAGTGAGTGCCTAATATTATGGATGTTATCCTTATAAAACTTACACTATTCTACTTTAGGAACTATAGTCTGGAAGAAACCTCAGGCATTCCTTTATAGCCAAGCAAGTCAATCAGTATATGACAGGTCTATATACCCTAATAATTAAGGAAGCTATAATTAATTTTCAATGTCTCATGGAAACTTATTTAATGTTAAATTATTTTCCTAGGTTATGTCCATTCATTAAGCTTTCTGTGTGTGTTTTTTAAATATATTGTGTTGATTGTACATTTAATTGCAGCAGGCTTTGATACAGTGGCTTATAAAAAATTCAGCTCTTCTCTTCAAGAAATTGATGGCCAGCAGGGTAGTCACATTGAAGCATTAATCATAGTAAGATTTAATTTCTGTCAGTCAGTAATAAAAATAAAAATGTAGGAAAAAAGACCCTCTTAAGTCTTGAAGGTTGGGGGAGGCTATCAGTGAGAATAACAAGTAAACTGGATGATGATTATTTAGCCTAATATATATGGCAGCAAAAAGGTTGATGAGAAATGGAAGCAATTCCAATAGAGACTTAGAAAGAGGAAAACTCTGCTTTAGTCAATTATACAAAACAGGCATTAATCCCAGCACTTGGGAGGCAGAGGCTGGAGGATTTCTGAGTTCAAGGCCAGCCTGCTCTACAGAGTGAGTTCCAGGACAGCCCAGGCTACACAGAGAAACCGGTCTCGAAAAACAAAACACAACAAACAACAAACAAACAAGAAATATATATGTATATATATGTATGTATATATATCTATATCTTTACATATATATATATATATTTGATTAAGGCAAAATGTAACAAAATATGTCAAAGAAGCAAGCAGTAAGAGCCAAAAAAACCCTAGGATTTATGTTCTGTTCTAATTGGAAAGAACATTGTTGATTTGCTTAGTTATGGAATAAAAAGGTTGGAAAGATTCCTTAAAACATAACAGATATCTCTATTTTCCACTGAAATTGTAACCACAGCAATGTGCTTTCATATTTTTATTTAACTTTATTTTTACTTATTCACTTTATATTCCATTCTTCCATATCTTTTCCCATGCCCCTGCTGCTTCTCCTCTGAGCTGATCTGGGCACTGCTAGATATCTCCTCACCCTGGCACTTCAAGTCTCTGCAAGGCTAGGTGCTTCCTCTCCCACTGAGGACAAAGAATCAGCCCAGCTAATAGAACATATTTCACAGGCCAGCAACAGGTTTTGGGATAGGTCCCACTCCAGTGGTTCAGGATCCACATAAAGACCAAGCTGTACATCTGCTAAATATGTATGGGGAGGCTTATGTCCAGCTAGTGTATGTTCTTTGATTGGTAGTTCAAACTCTGAGAGCTCCAAAAGTCCAAATTAGTTGACTCTATTGGTCTTCCTGTGGAGTTCCTATCCTCTTAGGAGGTACAATTCTTCCTCCTATTATACCAGAAAAATCCCCAAGTTCCATCTACTTTTTGGCTGTGGTTGTCTGTATCTCTCTGAGTCAGATGTTATGTGGAGCCTCTCAGAGAACAACTTGTTCCTGTCTGCATGCATAACAGAGTATCATTAATAGTGTCAGGAACTGGTGCTTGCTCATGGAATGGATCCTAAGTTGGACCACTTAGTGATTGGCCACTCCCTCAGTCTCAGTTCTATCCATTGTATCTGCATTTCTTATAGTCTGGATAAACTCTGGGTTGAAAGTTGTGATGGTGGGTTGGAGTTCCTACCAGACTACAGAGGGAGACCTCTTCAGGTTCCATATCCATGTTGGGAGCCATTGCTAAGGTCACTCCCATTGATCTTAGGTGCCTTCCTCAGGAGACAGCTATATCAGACTCCTGTCATCCAGCACTTTCCAGCATCTACATTAGTGTCTGGATTTAATGATTGAATACCAGAAGGATTCCCAGGTGGAGCAGTCTCTGGATTGTCCTTCCTGCAGTCTCTGCTCCATAGTTAGTCTCTACAACTCCTTCCATGGGTATTTTGTTCCCCCTTTTAAGAAGATCTTTACCAATCCTATATCTAATAGAGGGCTAATATCCAATATATACGGCTAATATCCAATATATACAAAGAACTCAAGAAGTTAGACTCCAGAGAACCAAATAACCCTATTAAAAATGGGGTACAGAACTAAACAAAGAATTCTCAACTGAGGAATATCAAATGGCTGAAAAGCACCTAAAGAAATATTCAACATTATTAGTCATCAGAGAAATGCAAATCAAAACAAACCTACGATTCCATCAGTCAGAATGGCTAGGATTAAAAAATTCAGGTGACAGCAGATATGGGAGAGGTTGAGGAGAAAGAGGAACACTCCTTCATTGCTGGTGGGATTGCAAGCTGGTACAACCACTCTGGAAATCAGGTTGGTGGTTCCTCCAGAAATTGGACATAGTAGTACCAGAGGTCCCAGCTATACCACTCCTGGGCATATACCCAGAAGATGCTCCAACGTGTAATAAAGACACATGCTCCACTATGTTCATAGCAGCCTTATTTATAATAGCCCAAAACTGGAACAACCCAGATGTCCCTCAAAAAGGGGAGAGAAAATGTGGTACATCTACACAATGGAGTACTACTCAGCTATTAAAAACAATGAATTTATGAAATTCTTAGGGAAATGGATGGATCTAGAGAATATCATCCTGAGTGGGGTATTCCAATCACAAAAGAACACACATGGTATGCATTCTCTGATAAGTGGATATTAGTCCAGAAGATTGGAATAATCCACAAACCCCAAGAAACTCAAGAAAAAGGAAGATCTTTGAGTTAATTTTGCATACAACAACTTTGCTGAGATATCACTCTATTGTTGACTGAACTGTGGCTAAAGAGAGGACAGGTCTTCATCTGGAACCAATGGCTGTTACCTTTCTTGTGAAACAGGTCACTCCAAGTTCAGTCAAGAATACCTAGGTAAGAAGCACACCTCTGGTTATCTGTGCGAATCCTATATTTCACAAGTAACAAAGAGATGTACTGAAGATACATGTTTTAAAAAAGGTGATTTCTACCAGAAACTGGAAGAGGCAAAGAATGGGTCATGGTATAGCTTCCAAAGCAATTATGGCAATTCTATTCAGATATATTGGTTTCAGACTTCTGGCTAAAATCTTTGAAGACATTTGTATTGATATGAGACAATTTATTGCAGCAACCATGCATCCATTATATGGATACTGGTACAGAAAGATAGCATGCTCCTGAAACAGTAACTCAGCATGTAGAGGTTCCTTTGCAATTGAGTAATGGGAAGAGAATGGAGGACCACTGAGGGTCCTGAGAAATGTTCTAATTGTATAGAAGAAATTGTTTAGAGTAATAAACTACATAGTCTAACAATAGGAATCATGAAAATAAATAAGGAAGGCATCTTTAGAAACTAGAGTAAAGTCTTGGCTGGTGTACACTGTTCAGAGCTAGAATTGATTATGTTTAATAGTTGTGTAGTGTGATGGTAATTCTTGGTTTTCAACTTTACTACATCCATAATTAACTAAAATCCAAGTAACTGGTTATACCTACAAGGGATTATTATTTTTTTAGTTAAATAATTTTTAATGAGAAGACCGCTATTAATTTAGGTATTTGAGGTATAAAAATATAACTTTAATCCAAGAATTTTTGAGATGGAAAGATCCAGATTTAATCTGGGCCACACCTTTAGAAGACATGCTTTATGAAGGAACTGAGAGAATAAAGTTTGCTGTTACTTCCTGCCTGCCCTTCCTGCCTGCCCTTCCTGCCTGCCCTTCCTGCCTGCCCTTCCTGCCTGCCCTTCCTGCCTGCCCTTCCTGCCTGCCCTTTCTGCCTGCCCTTCCTGCCTGCCCTTCCTGCTTGCCCCTACTCTTGATGGCAAGTTCATTCCTTCACTGGTATTAGAGTTATTCCTTCAGGATTTTGGCACATACTGAAGGTCAAATGAGACATCCAGGCTCAAGGACTGAAGGACTACTGAATTCTTAGATTTTCCATTGTTAAACAGTCATTATCGGACTAGCTAGACCACATAGCCTATAAGCCAATCTAGAAAATCACCTTTAAAAATGTACATTCATTCTGTAAGCTATGTTACTCTAGAGAACCCTGACTAACACAAGTAGTAGTAAAAGATTTTATTTAAAACTATAAATAATTGGGTAGTTTGTTTTCAAGCAATTTGCTAGAAAACTGGGTTGGTTTCCTTTATTGCTACTCTTACATAATACTTTTATATAATATGAGGCCAAACTAAGATAGGAATTGTTCTAATAAAAACCCCAACACATGGTGATTGTGGGGAAAAGTAATTGTGGATAAAAATCCTCAAGCTCTTAATGCCATAAAATAAACTAATATGGGGGAAGTCACTATTAAAAATATTGTGGCAAGAAAAAGGCCAAGATTGTGGCTGAACAACCTTTGTCTAAAGAGATTTTAGCATATAATTTACAGATCTGTGCCATCATCTCATTGGCAGACAGGAATAGATATGAGGAAACCTGTGAAAACCTTCCTGTTAAATGGCACAGATTCCCCAGGTACCAGAAAATAATGGAAATTTTGAGACTACAGTATAAATAAAAATAATTTAAAACCTAAAAAAATGTCCAAAGTACCTAATGTAGGGTACAAAGTTCCAACCCATGTGTGAAGAAAAGAGAATTCCCAAAATACTAGAAAAAGCAAATCCTAAAACAGCACTGTGCAAAGATTTTATTCAACAGATAAAATTCATCTACTATATTTTTGTCCTGAAAACTGATATATGTCAGGGTCACTTAGCAGCTTTATACAAGTAAACCAGCAAGGCTCAAGACAACAAAATAAATATTTAATACACAAGGTGGTTCAAGTAGAAGTAGTTTTTACAAAGTTAAAATAATTTAATAGTGAAATTGGTCTACAAAATTATACTAGAATAACGTTGAAAAATAAATATGCTGGCCAATTAATGGTGGGTTCTATGTGTTATAAACTTGGAATGAAGTCAGAGAGGACTCCATGTTCTATGGAGTAAGGTCAAAGATAATTTCTGAAAATGAAGAAGCTGACACCTAAAGATAAACCTGGAAAAGCAAACAAGGGGCCAGCATCATAATTATAAGAAGCTTATCTCAAGAGAGTGCTAAACACTACAAGATGGTTGATAAGCATGGATGCCCTGCCTCTGTGAAAACTGAAACTGAAACTGAGAGCAAATAATTATCTCCATTTGCTCTTTAGTTTGGTTTCTTGTAAGTTTTGCATAAGAATAGAACCTTTCCAACTATATGCATGTATGACTTTCACAGAAAGTAAGAATTCGGATTTTCCTGGTTGTTCTATGAAAAACAGACTTAATGTAGTGAGAAGCCAATAACCAAATACTTAGGATATGACAATATAAGGGAATCTATATTGAGGATGGAAGAAAAGAAGTAGAATACAGACTGCTCTTGAGAAAGGAAGAACAACAAGATGTCATTGTTGACAAGGGACTTCATGAATATGTGACTTCAGTAAAAGGAAAACTATGTGACAACTATAGGACTTGAGGAAAGTAAATTTTATTTTGGAAGTCCACTGAGAAATATCTCTGAAATTCGGGGGAAGGTATGTTATATACACATTGTATATGTACACTACATTCAGAAGAGAATTCTTGGTTGGAGAAAATCTCAAGGATCTTAACCACATGAGCAATAATTAAATATGTACAGAGAGTTGATATTAGTGTTGTATTATAGTAGAGTGAAACTATAGAAGAGAGGAACATCTAAAAGTAAAACATGAGACACAAGCAGGTATTGATAGCGCAGGAGCAGAAAACAGAGGGAAATAGGAGTAGAACATCATGGAAACCAACATAAGCTTCTGCTTAAAATATGGAAGGCTCAATGATATCAAAACCCTGTTAAATGTTGATTTGATATTTAATTTGTCTATATATTAAGCCACAAATTATTGCATATTTGCCAAGAACTATTTTAGTGGAATGGAAGATGAAAATGAAAAAAAAATGGACCTCTGACACCTACAGGAATATATTTAAAGGATTTGTCTCTAAGCAGTGTGTATGTGTATTAGGTACTGTCTGATGGAATTATGTATCTTAGGAACATTATCATAAAATAAAAATACCAGAGCTCTGTTCAACTTCATAAGAGATGTAGAAGACTAAGAAGTTTTTAGTAGTGTTGAAAAATGAGTGAGAGTAAATTGGACATGAGAGGAAAGAATGTTCAACGTTTGTAACATGAATTAAGATTTGAAGAACCGATAGAGATACAGGCATGTTTACACTTTTTCATGATGATATAATATTTATTTTAAATGATAAAGCCAGGCTCAGTATTACATATTTATAATACCAGTGTTCCTATAGTAAGATGTCAGATAGATTCATTAATTAAAACTCTTGAAGTTCACAAACACCAAATTCAGCATATGAATGGTGGTTAGTAACTTAAGGACTGTCTCAAGTTCAAAGGTGAGTTCAGAACTAAAGCTGTTCTCTGGTCCCCACAGGAGTGTCATTGAACATGTGTGCTCATACTCACAAGTATAAATGTACATGCCCATACACATATATGGACACACACACACCACACATAGTATCCCATGATGTTTTATATGCTATGTGAAAAAATATCAGAGATAAGAAAAGCAGATGATATTTACTTATTTATTTAAATGCATGTTATTCTGATGCATATGTCAATGGTAAGAATTGACATAAAATTATCTGAACAAATAGTATACATGATCTAAATAAAGGTAGAAATGAGGATGACTAGTAGATTAAATTTCTAGTAGATTAAATTACCGGGAGATATGTGAAAAAAATCATATATGTAATTTTTATAAGACCTTTCAGTGTTATTATTTCAAGAAGCATTCAGATAATCTTGTTCAGTCTTCTCCACTGCTGACAGCTGTGAATTAAAACATTTCTTAGATATGTGCTCTATTTATCTAAAAGACAAGGTTTCACTTGTCATTTGACATTTAAAATAACTGAGAGTCAGCCACGAGTTTTAATTAGAATTGTCACCTGAACCCTTGTTATCCTCTGCTCAGCTGTGAACAGTAATTTCTTTGTGTACCTAAATGATAAATTGAAAAGAAAATTGCAAAGCAATCCGAAACACAGATGTGTGTTGCATGTCTCATTCAAGGCATAATTACTGAGATTACATATACTGAGTGTTGTAAGAGGGTGATAATGGACATATAAATATTAATGAAAATGAGAAAATACTATTCTTCATAAAATAATACTATAAATAGTATAAGACTCCAGGAGAAAATGAGACACTGGGGTCTTTTAAAAGGTTCTTTGAGGACTGAAATTCAAATGGAGGACTGAGAGACCACATTATAGCAATGCTGCTGAAATAGAGCAGCCTTTTGGCAAGACATTGTTTCACGATCATGAATTATCTAATTTGCTCACCAAAAGAATTTTTAAATGTTACTTATTTTCTAATATATGAAATAGTAGCAAAGTTTATAAATGAACAATATTGTCGAATTTTTATTAAAATATTCTTTCAGGTTTTAATTACAAACATTCTATTCAAATAAAAATGCAGCACCTTTTATGATATCTCTTTATATATTAATGCTCTGATCTACAATAATTTACATGTTTTTATAGTCATCCTTCTGTTGCTATGACAAATTATCCAAGGAAAATAAATATTAAAAGTATGTTTGTGCCTACAGTTTAAGGGTTCGTTCTATGATAACTTGGTTCATTTGCTTCTGAGCCCAAGATATGACAGAGTATCATTACAGGGAGCATGTGGTTCAGCAGAACTGTTCACCTACCCAAAGGCAGGAAGTAAGTATGATGTTAAAGGAAATATGCAAAGAGAAATAGAGAGGGACATATACAAAGACAGAGACAGAGATCTTCTCTTAGGCAGGAACAGAGGTAAAATGTACCCTTCAAATGCACAACCTCAAACCTGAGTCTAGATAGGTCATGAGCTTAGGGGATATTCTCTTCTGCTAAATAAGTATAGCAATAAAATTACTGCTAATGACATTCTGCTGTACTCATAGGTCAGGTGCCACTCAGCCGCCAATAGAGAAGCTTCTTCCAGCAGATTGAGATTAACATAAAATTTACAATTGGACAATGTGAAGAAAGTAGGACATTTTGAAGCACTTGGTCCTAAATGGGATGATTTCATCAAACTCCTCCCCTCAAAGTGCAGGGTTTTGTGTGGAAAAAGAGGCAGAAAGATTGTAAGTACTAGAGGTAGAAGATGAACCCAAGGAAATGGTGTCTTCCAGACACAATGGCTGCGATACTCATAACTCATAGTCTGTGACAACACATATTAGACCTGCACAAGATCAAGCCAAACAAAATATAAACACTAAAAAGAGGAAGTGGAACAAAGTCCAAACCTACCCAAAAGGCTATTTCATCAAAGATCTCCCTGAGAAAGCAAAAATTGGTTTTCTCCAGTGGAGTGCCACTGAGTATCTTACCAACATTCTAGGGAAGATCCATGCCTAGGAGTAGTAGAAAACCACACAATGCACTCCTTGTTTTCAGTGAGGGAGTACTTTTTGTTTTGTTTTTAGATTGTTCCTTTTTTGTATTTTTTTTTGTTTTTGTTTGGTTTCGTTATTTTATGGAGAGAGAGAAAGAGAAAAGCTGGTTGAGTAAATAAGAAGAGAGAAGAATCTAAAGTGAAATGGGGGAAGGAAACAAAGGAAAAAAGATAAGTCATTTTTTTCTCCTGGGAATTAAATAAC
>NW_022196912.1:59019352-59035409 GCF_008632895.1 Mastomys coucha
AAAAAAAAAAAAAAAAAAAAAGATGATGCCCAGGTGCCACAGGTATTTTATTGTCCAGGTGCCCGGGTACCCATGTGGAATTATATATTAACCTTAATGATATAAAGACTGAAGAGAAAATACAATTCTTGTTCTCTGAGTGATATCTAAATTTGTCATTACTATATATGTCTGTCACTAGCTAAGCTTCTTTACATTTATCATTTTATATATGCTATCATCATGACAGCACTATGAACCGTTTGGTAGATGATAAAATTCAGGCAACTTAAAAGGGAACGTTATATACCATGCACAACAGATTACTCAACAAGCTAAAACAGAACTTGGAAGTTTGACAATGTCTCTGTTCTAAGAAGTAAAGTTTCTTGAGTTGAACTCATTATTAAATAAGAGACATTATTCACAATATTATTATTCTTGTTTGGTACACTGATGACAAAAAGTTAACATATATTGTTTTAATTATTGAAATTGGTTTGAGGTTTAAAAATTTGTGTATTTAATTTACTGAAATCTGTGAGAGAGTTTGCTCATCTCTTGAAGTACAACAATGGATATTGGGATATATGGCTCTACCTTTTAATGAATAAAATTGCAATTATAGTAGACCAATTACTGATGATCATTTGGTTTTATAAAATAAAGGCATATGTTGTAGTGAATGCATATTAAATATTCTATTATAAAAGACTTTCAGCCATCTGTTCCCAAATTGGAGCTTTATCATTCCCTACATATTCAGAGAAGAATAACCTGCAAGCCAAAGGCAATTTGCACAGATAGGAGAGGTGAAAATGAGTAACTTACCAGTTCCAGTATGAAATTACACAAAATTGTTATGGGAGAATATTCTTGCTACACAATTGACTTGAAAGAAACCTAGAAAATAAGGACCTTTTAATCTTTTTCTAGAGTCCTTAGTATGAAATCTATAAAGATATTACAAATTTATATTTAAAAATATAAAGATTTGAGAGCATAAATTGGTTAGCAATAATGTAATTCAAAAGCAATTTTGCTTCTCAAAACAGCATTTTTCTCATATTATACCAAAGAAATCATACAATTCAAAGATAGTTTTGAGTAAGCATTGACAAAATAATTTTTAAAAAGTCAACAAGTAATAGTATCAATGAAAGTTGAGTAAAAAAGAATAATGTGAACAAATTTGTTTTATAAAACAGTTTAGCACATTATAAAGATCTATCAGATAGTATAGTGTAATGCTGTCCTCAAGTAACTAATAATTGTAATGGATTGAAAAGACTAGATTAGGTAGAGGCCCATTTGTATATAAGAAGTGATTTTATAATAATACAAAAATCACAACTCAGATGAGAAATATTGGGTAAATTGATTTGGAACAACTATGTTACAATTTTGCAAAAATCAATTGATGTTTTATTTCATACATCAAATTCAATTTAAGATGAATTACTCATCTGATGTTTGAAAGATTATTTTGTTACAGCTGTGAAAAAATGAACAGGATGAAGTCAGGGATGAAAAACCACTATTTGGGAGACTAAAAGGAAGGCCAAAGGAGAAACAGCAAATGAGACATAAGGGACAAAAAGATGAACTCTAGAGATATGGAACTACAGTGAAAAGCAAATCTGGAATAAGTGTGTTTCAGGCTTCAGGTGATGGAATGAAAGTTGTTGCTCTTTGACATAGGTTACACAAGGTGACAAAGTTAGCATACCCATACACAGGATGACAGGACTAAATTTAGAGTAGTAATCCAAAATCCAGATAAGTTATATAGAGTAAAACTTGAGCATGTGTAATGAATTTCTAATGAGTACTGTTTCAAATGAATTTGAAGTTATAGGTGTCAAATGTAATTACATAGGTGAGGGTGTAAATGACAAAGAAGCAAAGTTCAGAGTTTCAGAGTGGCAACAAGATTATGAAGTACTGTGTGTAGGAAACAAAAGTTGCAATGTATGATTGGTGTTTATTACCAATTTGGCAGAATCTAGAATAACCTGAGAGATGGGTCTCCTATGCCTATGGGGATAAAGTATATTGCATTAATTGGCCAAACATGCACCATCCTGTGAGCATGGAATCCTGGTATGTATAAAATGAAGAGAGCAAACTGGGCACTGGTGTGCATTCATTTCTCTCTGCTTTGCTGTTGTGAATGTAATATAATTAGATGCTTCAAACTCTTGGCACAATAATTTCCCCATCACAGTGGACTGTTCTATTGAACCAGAACAAATTCTTTGTCCTTGAGGTTGAAAGCAAACATTGTTCTAACTACTTTTATAAAACTGAACCATCTCAGAATCAGAGAGTCATAGTATAAAGGAGAAATATGTGTAAAGGAATTACTGCTGATGAACTAAATTATTCAGCAAATAGTGAACAGGCCACATAAGCATCGAGAACTGAAGAAACATATTTGGGCAAACATATATGCCCAATATTTTCTCACAATAAGCAACAAAATTATAAAATTAAGAGGTAAAATACACATGTTATATTTTAAAATACATTTGGTAAAGGTATCATTAATAATCATACACAAAATTCTACCTAGAAGAAAGTTTGTTATAAGTAAAAAGACTGTTCTGTTAGGCCAGGGACTTGGCAGGAAGTAATTGGTCCAACTTTGTCTGGGAGGATTTGTTTGTTTGTTTGGCTTGGTTTTGGTTTTGGTTTTGGTTTTGGTTTTATAGAAAATGTCTTGTGGACAAATTTTTCAAACAAAAGATTCTTTAGTATTGTGTAACTTTTTAAAGAAAGAAATCAATTGACATAGGGGAAGGATAATCAATAACAGGCGAAAGTAACTTTTCACCAATGTCGAACTTGATGAACTGATGAATGGATGTATTGGGTTACATAGAGGAGAGCAGAAGATCAAAGGCTCAGAGAAAAGTCTACCCTAGAATGGAGACCACCTACCTGTGACAATTCTCTTGCAGCAACCAGCTCATAAAATACCTTCTATCATTGTTAAAAACAGCTAGGAAGGGGTCAGCTTTCAGTTCAGTTCCAGCTTCATGCCTCCATGTCATAAAAGTCAAAGCCTTCCCTTTCCTCAGCAGTAGAGTCTTACCATCTAACTATGGTGTATGAACAATTGCAGTGGCAACAGTTTTTCATTAGGACCCTCCATTACCAGTAACTCACAGGGTGATAAACCATGCCTAGTATTTGTATTTTTTTTACCTCCAAACTTTATGTCTCCAAAGAAGGCTCCTTGCTACTCATACATTCTGCAAGTGAATGCTCTCATTTAAACTGCCGACCTTATTACCCATTTAGATGTTTTTAAAATATGTAGTACTCTCAATAGCTACCCTAATATAGAAAATATCAAAAACTTTTTTCTACAGAGAATAGGCAGGCTCTCTGAAGTTTTAACTACCATCACCCACTCTAAACAAGTGTCAATTGGCCTTGAACAGCTACAGAAGTTATGAAAACCAAAATATTAGCAATGTCTAAAATAGTTTGCAAATGTGCCATTACATTTACATTTCAACTAGCTGTTTTAGTTAAAAAAAAAATGTTGGATATAGTGACATCAATTTTATCCAGATAATATCTCATCTGTCACTCATAATCCACAGATATTTTCTATCAGTATCCCACTTTCTTATCCCTACATCCAGCTTTTGCCATGGGACCACTGTATGTATCCCCAGTCCTGGTGGTCTTAGAAGGACTGGATTGTATTTTCCATTCTGACTAAGGTCCACAAGGTTGCATTCTAACTTACAGTGTTATTTTTCTAGTCCCCCCATGACAGTGCTGTGTTTTTCACCTTTCCATAAAATAACCCAGCAGCCAAAAAGACCCTTATATGGGTGAACAAACTGCTCCCTGTTAGATAACATTCTTAACGGATAGCTAGATGACTGCGCACCCCACGTCAGCTTTAGTCTTTTCTACCTGTGCTACTGTATCCTTTAAGTTTTCTGTGAAATGCTGCTCAGGATGTGATGTCTTCCAAAAGCTCATTTCCTAGTAATTTTTCCTTTAGAAATCCAGCTCAACAAAGATACTGCCACATTTTCCTTTAAGTTGCCTGGATAAACTCCTTTATATGTTTTGCCTTTCCTTCACAATCCCTTATTGATAATTACTCTGCAAACCTGCTTGTATTACCACCAAGTTATCCAGATATACCAGAGCTTCTTTCACGTCCTAAAGACCATGTCCAGCACTGGACTTAGTAAAATCAACAAAACTTCATACCAGTACTGTGGTCCCTTGCTGCATCCACTTCTTTTTCTATTATCATGTATCCCCACTCTACCTGTAGCAATAAACTTATCATCAGCTTCACTTCTTTTATTTTTAATTCCATCAGTGCCACCAGTGCTTTCTCTATAGTTTTGGGGTCCATAATATTGATAGGGTTTTCTGCTGTTGATAACCAAGTATCGTTAATGATTTTTTGAAGTCAGTCTATCTGAAACTCATTTTCTTCTTTTTTTCCCCAGGATGTATACATTATATATATACACACACATACTTTGTGTTAAGGAAGAATGAGTAGTTGTACTTCTCAGTCTCTTTGCTTCCATAAAACTCAGATTGATCCCATCTATCCCTGCACCACAGACATATAAGCCAGAGAATACGCAGCTATTGCTTCTTAAAATTTCTTCCAAGTCTGAGTCAGGTCATTTAGTGGCTATTATGGTCTCTTGTCCTGGACTTTCATCTACATACTGAAGGGAAGCACTGACTTTTTTCTATATTATAGGTTGTACCTAGTGTATATCTTCTATTACATTTACCTCTCTGTTCTAGCTCATATCTAATTGTTCCCATGGGTTCCAAGTTTTCTAACTGGAGGAAGGACTCTTTAGCACTCGTGTCATTTACAGGCTCTTGCCCTTGCATTCTGGCAACTATAAGAAATAGAAAGCCAACACTTCCACTTCTTTCTTTCCTTCTTCCTTTCTTTCTTCCTTCCTTCCTTCCTTCCTTCCTTCCTTCCTTCCTTCCTTTATTTCTTTATTGTTATACTTAACATTCTAAATCAGAAACTAATGCAAAATCTGATAATCTTTTGGTGCAATTTTTTCCTTACATGGGAAAATTTCTTTGCAAAGACACTATTCTTCAATCATATATCATTACCCCAAAAAAGAACATGTAACTGGCCCTACAGTCTACTTACAATCCAATGCCATAGGCATTATTTGAGATGGCAATACATAATCATTCTTCAGATGATTAGGGAGCATCTCTTAGATAGAAGATTAACACCATTCATTAAGGATGGATGTGCCATTATATACTAAGTAGAGGAAGATGACCACCATAGAATTCCTCTCTATCCTGCTCCTCCTATCTCACAAACATTCCACTCACAGATGCTTGACTTTGGTTCTAAGTTATATCATCTATCTCTGGGATTCTAGAACCACACTACAATAGTTATACCACCCCATTTCTGTGGAAAGGTAGCTATGCCTGACTGGCCCCTGAAGATTCTTTCATGGACATTACATCTTCATGTGGGTTATACTCAATTGCAAGCTTCAGTGCTCATTGCAGGAGCCATGCAACGACTCATCCCCACTCTGAAGCAGTAAATGTTATTACTCTAAATTCCTTGGTAGATGGGTGGGTGGGTGGGCACTACTTGCTACCTGCCCAAATGTTTTGGATTCATGAAGGAAAGACACACACAGACACACACATACACACACACACACACACACACACACACACAAACACACACACACACGCACACGCACATGCACACACACAGTCTTCAATTTTAATATGCATTAAACAGTGCAATGACTAGGCACTTCCAAACCTCCCCATGACTAACACACTCTCTCTTTCAATATTCCTGAATTATTACTTACTAAAATCTATTTTCCATGAACCTAGGCCTATAGTCCTCATGGGCCATGATCCTCGACTCTTACATGTTAACAGTGTCTGTGTCTCTCTGCCCTACACTTCTCAGGCCAGAACCTTCTCCCCTGGCAGTGGCAATTCTCTTCTTTTCTCATCTCCCTTACCTGGGAACTTCAAAGTCCAGTCTCTGTCTCCCTGCCCAGCCATTAACCACAGTTAACTTTATTTACCAATTAGAGCCAACTGGGGACAGAGACCTTCAGCATCTTACAGGTGGACATGCAGGTTCCTGTGTCATTTGGGGAGCCAAATTAACACAAATAGCTTTAGGACCAATCCACAACACCACTCATCTTTAGTTTTGTTCTTCCCCATTGAGGCATCATTCCTGTTTCCTGAGTTTCCATGGAAGAGGTGAACAGATGTCTACTTTCTACCAATAGACAGCAAGTGACAGACTAAAGTCATAGTTCCATAAAATCCCTATTGGTGAACTCTGGGTTAATTGAGTTTAGTTATAGGAGTATCAGTGAAGGGTTACTCATAGCAGCATGGATAATGCTATGAAAAGCTCCCTCCAGGCTGCTGACAATTCACAAAAGCATCAATAGTGGAGTTCCCTGAACTACTTGCAGCAAATTGACAGGGCATAACATCTCCTTTCCTCAGTAGTTACTACAGTTTAAATAACCTTGAGAAGGGACATTGTAAATTTTGTAAGTCTTAGTCTTTCTGGGACTTTTGAGGTTTATTTCCCAAGTCCCATGAGCCTTCATCTTTCTTCCAAGAAAGAAAGTTACATATCACATGAAATTCCAAAGCATTTGTTATATACAAGCCCATATTTGAAAGTCAGCAGTTGTTGCTCCATCTATCATAACCAAGGTCATACATGACATCTCATGCTTAACATCAAACAAAGAACCAGTTTTGTTTTTGTTTTTTGTTTTCGTTTGTTTTTTGGGGGTTGTTTGTTTGTTTTTCTCTGTGACCAAGAACAAGATCGAGACATTTGTTTTCAAAATAGTATAGAAGTCCTGCCTGGAGCAAATAGGCAAGAAACCAGCAGGGTAAATACATGTAAATGAAAAGTGTAGAAGTTGCACTTCTGTTCATAGGGAAGGTTGTATTACACATAGAAATGTTAGAACGCCATGAAATAAAACTTAAAACAAGTCAAATTAGTAAACATGTAGAATATAATATTTACCATGCAAGATATACTTGTACATTTATATAATCACAATAAACTGTGCAGAGAAAAAATATTTAAAACAATTGCAATTATACTAGCATCAGAATTGAATATATGTTGGCTACATAAAATATTTCAGAGTCATTTCTATAAGTCATAGAAACTAAAATCTTCCCATGTATACTCAAACTTTTCCTTTAATAGCTGACTACATGGGTTTACAGAATCATTTTGTTTTTGAATGCAGATGAATGGTTAGGTCATACTCAGAGGATTGCTCTAGTATCATAGCATGCATCAAACTCCACTGTCAATGGCTAATGTAAAAGGATAAGCTAATAAAATATATCCTTCCAGTCACAAAATGCATTGTCCCTGACAAATGAGACAAAAAAATTAAAAAATTGTTCTTTTCACCTTTAGATGTGATAGAATCATGGATAGTGCAGTTCCTGATGCTACCTGCCACCTAAGCATGACTTCCTGTCAACTAATGAAATATTCACACATTCTCCTTATGTGAAAAATGTGTTTATACATTCAATTCACTACTCAATATCAGTACCTAATAAGCAATATAATGATGGCAACTCTCTGGTTCTAAACTTGCACACTTTCAGCAGATGTCAGATATACAATAATCCCTCAATTACCAAGTGCCTTCACACACACACACACACACTACCAACATGTTAGTAAATACCCACTCTTAATCCATTGAAGAAGGGAGCTGCTTAAGAGCAGGATTAGCTCCACTGACTAAATTTATAGCACTTTATTGATTCTGTCAGCTTCATCAATATAAATGCTAAAAATAATCACAAATAGCTGATAGATTTTTGTTATTATCAACATTAATGTTCTGGGTAAACAAAGATGATATTTAACCTTCTTGGAATGCCTTCGATAGCAGAACTATAGATAGTCTGACAACCTAATATTTTGATGTTTTCTAATAAAAGTTTTTATTTATCAAAATAGAAGCATGACATAAAAGATATATTAAAATAGATATGATAAATGAATTTATAAGAAATGCTTATATGGATCATTATGCTAAGTTGGCTATTCTATTTGAAGCCTGTGAAGAGACCTTCGATGAAACAAAAATTGTAAATACATAACAAAGGTTAAATTTCTCTTCCTGGATGCACAAAATGTAGCTGACACTACTGAAAAAAAAATGCTGAAAAGGTTTTAAGTTAAATCCTGTTGAGGTAAACTATTATAAACATTTGCTAAAACACTTTATAGGATAACTCAAAAGAAATAGGTGAGAGAATCCAAGTTATTAATTTAATCCTGATGGAATACTGAATATTTGAGGCTATTTCTGGTTCTTACCTTATTGAGAGCTAAAATAATAGTAGTAATTTGAAAAAGTTGAATACAGATACAAGCTATGTCCCAATGCATCACTTTGGACATAACCAAATATATTTTCATATAATTGATGCTTTCTCCTCTTGATTGTAAATATTTATTGTTTATAACATGTATAAAGGAGTTTATGACATTCAAGTACTAAATGCTATCTCCTCATTTCCTATCATGTCCTCTCACTTTTCCTTCACATGTGACCAAAACCAAGGCTAGAATTTTTAACACATGTATGTTCTCCAGAAGATACCTCTCAGAAGATACCTCTAAAACTCAGATATGACTCATGTGGTTTCAACCCAAACTTTCTTATTCCTCTAGGGAATATAAGGCAACCCCAAAAGGTGAGCCCAGCATTCCATAGAACAAGCATCAGGTACTAAGGAGCACAGAATAGTTGGTCAGATAATTTTTTTTCTTTGCTAAACCCAGTCCCTTTCTGGAGATTAAAATTTCCTTTCCAGAATGAACTATTCAAAAAATGTAGACACTGCATATGTTATCTGAAAACATATCACATGTAATGTGGTTACCAGCTGTTAGCAGCTCAGTAATATACCATTTTATTTGACTGTTTTACTCCATTGTTGTTTAGCTTCCTCTCTTCTCATTTTTGAGTCCCTGCATTAAAGATTTATTTTAATTTCTATTGTAGGAAATCTGGGCCAAGACAATTGATGCCAGAAGGCATACTAAAAATAAGCAATCAAACCAGGATTTCCAAATTGCGTTGTCTACGTGTCTGAAAGCAACAGGAGCCCTGTTGGTGGTGATAAGGGAGCTAGGCCTTATCTAGCAACATTCCCTGAAATTTAATAGAATTACAATTTAAAACAAACTTTCACTATGATTAATTAGGCTCATCTGGAGGGAGAAAATTATAAGGCATATTGTGTTTGGTGAGTGCTCCAACTTCATGGAAAGTCTTGCAAAACTGAAATGATGAACCCAAGGTATCTGTTTTCCAATACATATAATTTTACAAAGCCAATGAATTTAAATAGTAGCATTAAAGAATGGTCTCAGAGTACATATATAAAAATGTAAGGATTAAAAAGAGTACAGTATTGCATAGAAGCATGACAATAAACAAAAAAATTCTAAAAAATATAATAAGATAGATAGATAGATAGATAGACAGACAGACAGACAGACAGACAGATAAATGTTCTTGCAGTGAAATGGTGGAGCCCTTAAGCATATGGTAAAGAAAACCTGAGCATTTTAACATCACTATCTCCTCCCTCATCATTTAATTAGCAATGTTACTTCTACAGTGTAAGGAGCTTCATTGTTACATGTTCATACATGTACATAAAGGTTTTATTTGTACTTGTCATTATGTTTTTTTCTCTATCATCCTCTGCTCCTTCCTTTTATAATGCCCTTCTCTTTCCCACCTACACTCCATCAATTTTCTTGAAAAATAATATAATTTAAGTATTATTCATGACTGAAAAATAACTTCATTAAATACATTTCCTCTATAAAATTGATAGGTCCTTAGGTTCAGTCCATAACGTGTTATCATAAACAATATTGCAATAAACTTGAATAGGTAGATATTTGAATAGTAGTTTTGGTTCTTTGGGGAAGATACCCATAAGTGGCATAACTGAATAAAATTTGCTTTAAGTGACCTTTTTTTCATAACCTCCTGGTATGATAGCATTGGAAGTTGCATACCATCTTGGCCTCAAGATAATCCATTCCTTTTCTCATGATTTATTGACCAATCAAGGTCTGCTTACAAAACCAGAAAAAGAAACGACTTCTGTGACATGCTTGCTGTCATAACCAGGTTGGTCTTTAAACCTAAAGACAAAATTGATCTTCTCAAGAATAATTAAAACAAATAGGGACCCAAAAAGTCAAGGATACAGTATTTAGGTATTAGATAGGTTGAAACATGCATTCAGGAAAACAACTCCAACCATCCAAATGGAGGTGAAAGAAATCTAGGACAAGAGGCAAAGGGTAGAGTTTATAAATAGTAATTACAGTTTTTTATGACAGCACAATAAATGATGTCCAAATATGACTTGAAAATATCAGGGTTATTATGTTGCAGTAAGTTTTATGCTAAAATTTGGGGAGGATTTACCTGGGCAGCTTGTTAGCCCCATCACCATATCAACTGAGAAACCCACGTGGGAAGTACTCACACCCTGTTCTTATAACTTATTACTGTATCTTTCAGGGAGAAAATTGCTGTTAACTGTCATCTGGGAGCTCAGCAGGGCTTTTTCTCAGGTGTCTCATTTTTCTCTACACTGTTATCTTCATTTGGCTTGTTCGGCTTTCTTATAGCTATGAGCTGTGGTACAAGACTAAATATTCCAAGAGATTACAATAGTTCTGCAAGTCATTATTTGCCCTAGACTCAAGTTTGTTAGAGCAGTTCTCAACCTGTGGGTCATGACACTTTGGGGGTTGTATATTACATATTCTTCATAACAACTGTTTACATTATTATTGATAACAATAGCAAAATTACATCTATGAAGTAACAATGATATAATTTTATAATTGAGGTCACTACAACATGAGGAATTTTATTAAAGGGTCATAGCGTTAGGAAGGTTGAGAACCACTGCCTTGGAGGGATTTCTTCTTTATTGTGTTAGTCAAGAAAACAGGAGGGGAATTGGACTTCACTCCTCAAATATTGGAAAAGAAAAGAATCTGTGAGGATCAACAACCTCAGTCTCAAGGTCAAAAATAACAAAGGAAACTGTGTTTTCCTGTGCCCAGGCGTTCTATGCCATTCATCAGGAGTGGAGGGAGGTTGACTGTGAAAGTGAAAGTATCTTGGAAAGTTTATACTAAAGTATGCAACCAATCAGAACAGCTCAAGTTGGACTTCCTCTGTGCTACTTCGCAGGTATTTCCAACCTCATCTATTCTCTGATTCTGAGCTATTGCTTTGGTTCCTGATCTGAGCGAGCCCTGGAGAAGGTAAAATCCTACTCAGTCAGTCCACAAGAGGTGTTTCCTCACACTAGGTTTGGGCTTATATTCATTACCCCGTTTAGTCTTGAAACACGCAAAAGTTATAATTTCTAAATTTAACTTATTGGACCACAGAAAATTATAACTTATAATGGGTTAAACTTTATGTAGAGCTACTGAGATATAATTCACATGCCATAAAATCTAGACTTTCAATTTACTCAATTTTAGAAAGCATTGTACTGTTTTCACTACACAGTTGCTCAACCTTTATAACTCTGATTTTAGAACACTTTCATTATGTATTATTCAAATTTTGATCTCTGCAGTGCCTGGTGCAGAAGACAGGGCACAGCATCTAGAGATAAATTGTCCACCTCCCAGGTTGTGGAAATCTGTTTTGAGGTGTAGTAGTTGCATGTGGCTTCTGTTGAGATGTCCTGCTTGACCAAATATCCAGCTATGATTTCTTGTAAAATGAAATGATAAGTCAGCACTGCACTATTTTGTATTATGTTTTCCCCACTACTGGCCTCACATGCCTTGTCCCAAGCTCCTTGTCTTCGGAGACACAAATATCTAACACTGTGTTAGCTTTTAAGCTTTGCCTCAGGCTGACTTGTCAGATATGGATAATGCATAGGGCATTTAGAAAAGGTTCACATTGTTGCTTTCACTATATCTTCCTCCAAACATACATCGTAGGTATATTTCTCATTACCTTCCAAATACTTTAGGCTATTTTTCAACAGCACCACACTTCTTTTTCTATGCTGTTCCTCCAGTCTAAGATGTACAATAGACTTTCATAATAGTATGCCAATAAAAGTCTTAGTTTTCTTTTAAAAGTGGGAAACACCCATTTAGTAATTAATTCGTTTAACTTTTTCTGTCAATTTTGCTAGTGAAGCACAACTGTAGTCAGCTGTTACATCCTATCACCTGCCCGTTCACCTCTCTAATAAGGTTGAACAAATTCTGTTTATTTTTGTCTGACTTTGAATCACTTAAAATCCATGTGGCATTGTCTTATACACAGTAGGATATCAACAAATACCGAATTGAATATCTTGTTTCATGACAGAAGAAAAAATAGTACTTCAGATGAATACATGACTATCCATTACAAATTAGCTTATGATGGCTACAGTCATCATTTTTTGCCCTATGGGTTTCAAGTTATTAAGCCATTAAATCTTCAAAGCATATTTTCCAGAAGATGAACATTATTTTATTTTATTCGACTCATTTTATTTTTCTCAGCATGCAGAAAAATCATATTGAAATGGGAAAAACAAAGGGCTTGCTGCATCCAGCTCTGCCCTAGATAAGATTGCTAAAATTTCTGTTCCCCAGAAAGCTGTCTTAAGTGTGTCTCCACAAAACGTCAAGAACACGAACACTGTATAAACCTCACAGAATTTCAGACTGCCTGAAACATACCATGTTTTCTTTCTATTAATTTTATTTTTCTCAGTGGAAGGAAAAATCATATTGAAATATGGAAAACAGAGTGCTTGTTCCACTCAGCTCTGTCCTGGATAAGATTGTTCGAGCTTCTGTTCCCCAGAAAGCTGTCTTAGTGTAGCTCCACAAAAAAATTAAGAAAATGAACACATAATAAACCCCATAGAAATTCCTGCTGCCTGAGAAAATATCACAGTTTTCTCTACTCAGGTATCATATTTGTTTGTTTGTTTTTCAAAAATCTCAAATACTCTTTTCCATAAGAATATATGGTTATTGAGGTATTAGGTGGTGTTGAAAGCTAATCCAGTCCCACAAAAGCTTTTGAAGAATCCATCGCCTTTGATGTTCCCTGCTTTGTAATATTAGATAGCAACTTTGTAGCAAAGAGCTGTGAATTATTAAATTTTGCTGTGCTAATTATATTTTATTTGGGAAGAATACAGTGCTTAATAGGATTTACTAACATGCTTCATTCTCATTTCCAGGACAGTGGAGAGAGCTCAATTCATTACATTATGCTGATAATTAAGTGGCGGCTCATTTAAATGATAGCAAACAGCTGCTGGTGACAATGCCATCAGTCCCTGCCTCATGTACACCACAACTTCTAATTACCTGCTACTTAGAAAGCTCCTGGTGATCACAAAATAAATGGCTCAGCAGTTAGAACCTAGACAGCAGAGTCCTGACTGTGAGATCAGCTAACCGAAGGCTCGGAGCCCAAGTGCACTTCAGGTTGCTATTTCAAACGCTGGTCAAGATTCTTCTAAAATGCATTTACCTCTTTCGATTTACAGTCATTAGAAGATGCCCAAGGGAGAGGGACAAATGTCCCCTTTTAGGGAAAAAATCAAAAAAGGCCCAGAAATTTACAACAGTCAGAGAGTTATTCACATTTCTCAACACAAATGGAAACAAGAGTTTAGTCTTTACAAATACGTCTCCCTTTCGATGAGTCTTAGAGTATAGATGACTGGGTTGAATCACAGATATATTTTTCCAGAGTCACCTTGGTTGACTTTTGGTTTGGATTCAATTGTGACAGGACACTGATGTTGACTTAAAAGTTGTAGATTACTGATCTCAAAAACTGTTAATCACTGCTAATTGTAAGTCGGTTGTCATCAATCCTTGGCCATCTTCTTTACCCTGTGGGAGCCTATGTGTCATTCCACTTTCCCTCTACCTTAAATCTCACTCTGAGAAAGTTGTTAACATCAGTTCCATGAGAGCAGAAGTTTTTTGTCTATATCTATTTTTTTCCAAAGATAAAGAGCAAATAAACTACACAATGTCTGGGATATAATGGAAGTTCAATAAATGTTTGCTGAAGGAAGACTGGAAGAATACAAGAATAAAAAGGGTAGAATGGAAAAAAAGATTCGATATATTCATCACTCCTTCATGGAGCTATAGTTTTGCTTTAGTAATGAGATATTGAGCAATATTAATGTGAACTTATTTGAAATTTAAATTAAATAATGAAATTAACATCATGATGACAAAATATTTTGAGGCATGTTGAACAATATTAAACATTTCCTATGATGCTTACTTTTGTGTTTTCTGCCTACTATGTGTAAAGATTAAAGTTTTACTTGATCAGTCTGAGGAAGAGAACAAAGCACAATAGCTTAGACCTCACTTCTGGAATAGCAAAGAATTTAGGCTATTGTCCAGTGTAAAAATCAAAACAAAAACAACAAAAATTTTTGTTGTTCAGGCTTCTGCCATCAGTAGTAAGCGGTGAGGATACTGTCACACTGGAAGATGTATTTCCCCCAGTATGTTAATCTAGCAGGTGATCCTGAAATATCACATTAAGATAAAAGAAAGAAAATAGACTTAAGCCATTTGCCTATTCATTTCCCTACAGCTGTTTAGCAGAACATTTTTCAAAATGATGTCACACCTGCTGTGTGAACATGTTATTCTCCAGGTACATAAATTAATTTCTTATTAACATCCTGCTCACAAGAATTGTAAGGTGTATCTTTATAGAAAATAAGCAGAAATGAATTTTTGGCTGAGCCCAGAAGGTGAGAAAAGTAAAATACTATTTAATTTTAAATAAGGATAAAGATGACATTTTTGTATATACATAACATAAAATTATTGACATTGTTGCAATGAACAAATACTGAAACATATGGGTTTTAAACACTGATTTTATGATTGCTCTTTTCAGACATCAACAACTCACAATTCAAAGATGGTGATGAGCAGAGTGTGAACTCAATACAAGGTATTTATTTATTCTTATCCAGACACAGGGTATGGCACCTCTGCTCACAGTGTCTGGCTTATATTTGATTCCATCCTATTATGATTGTATAACCTTTCTGATTATGAGGACCCTTTCCACTGCTTCCATGAATTTTTCCTCAGGAAGAGGAACATATATATCTCACAAATTTGTGAGGACAAAACACATATATAGCCCTTAGCACAGTTTCTGCCCAACAGTGATAGCTCATAACTACCAAATAATGGCTAGTGATTCTGGGGAAGTCACTCTGATATCAACAAAAACAACCAAAATCCAAGTTGGGCTGCAAGCTTTTTTATATACTGTTGGCTCATTGCAATTTCTTCAGTAAAAACAGACTTCCAAATACTATCTGGTTGTTATGAGTTTTATTGTGCAGCAACATATTTGTAGTCAATGATCATCAGAGAAAATATGTTCACGATAAAAAAATTAAGTAAAGATAATTTTATTATACTCTATAAAATAATAAATCACTTTGCTACTTTATTATAACAAGTATAATCCTGAATGATATTAAAATACACACCTTATAATTGTTCTTTTATTGTTGATTCCTAAGGAACTCTATTCATATAATTATTATTACCAAATGTACAATTGGATTTAGATCAAAAGACTAAATTGTATTCTGTAATTAATAGCACTAATTTGTGCCAAGTATCACTTTTGGTGACACCCCCAAAATAGAAAATCATAAAGGATCACCTGAGAATGCATAAGAAATTGGAGTTCCTGAGCACACAAATTATCCAAGATATTACAACGAATGTCAGTAGCAAATCATTTATATCACTAGTGAATTAACTTATTGATTCATTAAGCACTGACTTTTTATATCTTATGCCAGTCCTTTATTTATAGTAGATAATATAAACAAATGATAAATGACATAGTCAATTGAGAGTATAATGACAAAGTTTATATATATATATATATAT
>NW_022196912.1:59035419-59045537 GCF_008632895.1 Mastomys coucha
TATATATATACATACATACATATCAGAAACTAGAGGAAAAAAAAGAGAACTTATCAAAATATGTCTTAGTAGTAGCAAAATTTGTGAATATATGTTAAAATCTATTCTTAATGTGGTTATGTGTGGAGTGTTCATGTGTTTAGTGGTGAGTTTCTCACTTGTGCTTAAGCATGAATAGCCACAAAAGACATCCTGTATTTCTTTCTACCTTATTTTTTGAAACAAAACTTGAAGATCACTAATTATGCTCTATTGGCTTGCCAGTGCATTCCTGATATGTACCTGTCTCTGCCTCTAGCCCAGGGTTTCAAAGGCACACCACTGGGCCTTACACATGGGCATTTGTTCATGTGTGCACAACAATCACTGATTGATTGAACTATCTCCTTGGCCAGTAAACATGGTTTATAAGTTTTAAGGAATAACTAAGTACTTCCCATAAATAACAAATACCAAAAACTCATGTAGCCCTATGTTATGAATACTTACTTAGTGAAAATTATTGAAAATCTGAGTTCCTGTTCTCAAGGCAAATCCAAAAGAAATAACTTACAACATTGGTATTAGATTTTTTTAAAGTTTTATGCAGTCTTCGACTAAGAATATTATGACCGTATGTACTGTCAATATTTTTTATATCAATATCCCAATGACCTTTGCTATTTCATTAATCTAACTAATCATTTCTATATGAAGATATTGTTCTTATAATGTATGATGTTATGATCAACTGTTAATAATTTAAAAGCTGTCATAAAGTATAAAATATTAAGGGTGAGTTTTATGATACCCACTACCATGGTGCTAACATAATGAAAATTCTGTATGAAAAATTAAGTCATAAAATATTCTAACTAAAAATATACAATGACAAAAATGTACAACAATACATCACTGCTAGTGGGGACTCTGCTTTTTGTTGTTAAATTATATTTCATTAAAAACATAACCACATCTAGCCTTCATGTATCCATTATTTAAGGGATGTGAGAATTTTATCATTAGCATTTTCAGTATATTTAAAATAAATATAGTGGAGCATGATGATACACACATGAAATCCCAATCAGTATAAAGAATGTCCGGGCATGATGATAGAATTGATCAGGGCCATCCCCAACCACAATGAAAATTCAATGTTAGCCAGAGCTGTGAGAGACTCATCCACCTTCAAAAAGAAGAATAAAAACTAATTGCATTGGAGGGAATTTAGTGCTCATTCCATCTATTGTATTTAAAACAATTAGTCATAAAAACAAGGTTAGAACATTACTTTAAAATGAAAAAACAAAAGAAAGATTTTTTATGTAGTTCCCTTCTTAAAGTATTAAGAACAACATCAAGATAAGTCTGACTGACTTTGAAATCTAAATGTGTTTGAGTAAACTAACATTCCGCATTGATGTCATAGTTGATATCTCACTTTTATGTTTTATAAGATCTTTATTTACAATGCAAATGATATCCCCTACCCTGATTTTTCCTCCAAAAATCCCATATTACCTCCCCTGTCCCCCTGTTCACCAATTCACCCTCTCTGCTTCCTGGCCCTGGCATTCCCCTACACTGGGGCATAGAGCCTTTACTGGAACAAGGGCCTCTCCTCCCATTGATGACCTACTAGGCCATCCTCTGCTACATATGCAGCTAGAGCCATGACTCCAACCATATGTATACTTTGGTTAGTGGTTTAGTCCCTGGGAGCTCTGAGTGTACTAGTGACTTTATATTGTTGTTCTTCCTAAAGGGCTGTAAAACCCTTCAGCTCCTTGAATCCTTTCTCTAGCTCCTTCATTGAGGACCCTGTGCTCAGTTCAATGGATGGCTGTGAGCCTAAACTTCTGTATTACCTGAGCACTGGCAGAGCCTCTCAGGAAATAGCTATATCAGGCTCCTGTTAGCCAGCACTTGCTAGCATCCACAATAGTGTCTGGGTTTGGTGATTGTATATGAGAAGGATTCCCAGGTGGGGCAGTCTCTGGATTGTCCTTCCTTCAGTCTCTGCTCCACACTTTGTCTTTACAACTCCTTTGCTTGGTTATTTTGTTCCCCCTTCTAAGAAGGACTGAAGTATTTACACTTTGGTCCTCTTTCTTATTGAGTTTCTTGTGGTTTGTGGATTGTATCTTGGGTATTCCGAGCTTCTGGGCTAATAAATATCCAGTTATCAGTGAGTGCATACCATGTGTGTTCTTTTGTGACTGGTTACCTCACTCAGGATGATATTCTCTAGAGCCATCCATGTCCCTAAGAATTTCATAAATTCATTGTTTTTAATAGCTGAGTTGTACTACATTGTGTAGATGTACCACATTTTCTGTATCCACTCCTCTGTTGAGGGACACCTGGGTTGTTTCCAGCTTCTGGCTATTATAAATAAGGCTTCTATGAACATAATGGAGCATGTGTCCTTATTACATGTTGGAGCATCTTTTGGGTATATGCCCAGGAGTGGTATAGCTGGGTCCTCAGATAGTATTATGTCCAGTTTTCTGAAAAACTGCCAGACTGACTTCCAGAGTAGCTGTACCAGCTTCCAATCCCACCAGCAATGGAGAAGTGTTCCTCTTTATATCCTCGACAGCATCTACTGTCACCTGATTTTTTTAACTTAGTCATTCTGACTGGTATGAGGTAGAATCTCAGGATCATTTTGATTTGCATTTCCCTGATGACTAAGGATGTTGAACATTTCTTTAGGTGCTTCTTGGTCATTCAAGATTCCTCAGTTGAGATTTCTTTGTTTAGCTCTGTACCCCATTTTTAATAGGCTTATTGACTTCTCTGTAGTCTAACTTCTTGATCACTTTGTATATATTGGATATTAGCCTTCTATCAGATGTAGGGTTGGTAAAGATCTTTTCCCAATCTGTTGGTTGCCATTTTGTCCTATTGAAAGTGTCCTTTTCCTTATGGAAGCTTTGCAATTTTATGAGCTCCCATTTGTAGATTCTTGATTTTAGGGTATAAGCCATTGTTGTTCTGCTCAGGAAATCTCCTGTGCAGATGCGTTTGAGGCTCTTTCTTACTTTCCTTTGTTTTAGAGTCAGTGTATCTGGTTTTCTGTGGAGGTCCTTGATTCACATCTGGAGGTTAGGCACAGCCCACAGTTGCGGGATGGAGCCACTTACCCATATCAAAAATATCAACCTAGAAATTTTCTATCTAAAGGAAATGCAGGGACAAAGAGTAGAGCAGTGACTGAATGAAAAGCCATCCAGAGACTGCCCCACCTAGGTATCCATCCTATCTGCAGGCACCAAACCCAGACACTATTGTGGATGCCAAGAAGTGCTTGCTGATAGGAGCTTGATATAACTGTCTCTTGAGAGGCCCTGCCAGAGCCTGACAAATGTAAAGACCAATGCTCGCAGTCAACCATTGGACTGAGCACAGGGATCCCAATAGAGGAATTAAGGGAAGGACTGAAGGAGCTGAAGGGATTTGCAACACCATAGGAAGACCAACAAGATCAACCAATCAGACCCCCACCCAGAGTTTCCTGGGACTCAACCACTAACCAAAAATACACATGGAGGGATCCATGGCTCCCACTGTATATGTAACAGAGGATGGCCTGATCTGGCACCAGTGGGAGGGAAGACCCTTGGTCTTGTGAAGGCTCAATGTCCCTGCATAAGAGAATGCTAGGGAGGTGAGGAAGGGGTGGACGGGTGGGTGTGGGAGCATCCTTATAGAAGCAGGGATAGAAGTTGGATGGGATAGGGAGTTTGAAAATGGGAAACCTGAAAGTGGGATAAAATTTGAAATGTAAATAAATAAAATAACCAATAAAAACTTTTAAGAAAGGGTCAATTCTATACCTCAGGGCAGGATAAACTTTGAAAACATTAGCAAACTATATAAGTATGCATTCTTTTGTTCATTCTGCCAGCTTATTCAAATGGTCTTAAATATATTTTTAAATTAACTACAAAAAAGTGATGTGTGTGTTTGTGTGTGTGCGTGTGTGTGTGGTGTTCCCTGATTATTTGGGAAAACAGGATGTCCTAATTGTATTTTAAGTTTTGTTCATCTTCTTTTACAAGTGTCTGTTTCTATGATAAGAGTTAGTGTATTAAATTTTTATATGTGTAGAAGAATTTTATCATGTGTACAATGATTGTTCACCTTTAATTACAGAAAAACCACACTGCTCTGTATTCTATGTAAACAATTTGAAATATCATGAGCCACATATTACACAACAATGATGGTTAGGGAAATTCAAGTCCCGATAATTCAGCACACTGATAATTTTTAAACAATTACTCAATTTTAACAGGTATTTTTCTGTAACTTTCAAATAATATGTAATACACTTTAAATAATGTCTCTAAAAACAGTGCTATACTGAGCTATCTCTAAGTAGATACTGTGAAGTTTTAAGAGAATTTTTCAGTATATAGCTTATAGTGTTATGTTTCTCTGGCAATTTAAATGTCTACTAATTAACTTTTTTTAATTTTTGTTCACTGCTTTAACTATAAACTATAAACTATAAACTGCTAAATTATAACAAAGTATTGGGATTAGAATATCTGAACAATGCATCATAGAAAAGTGAGATTTTTCATACATAAAGTTTATTTTGAGACTACACTGAGATTCTGCTTAGATGAACTCTAAGATTCATTTGCTGTTAGTTTTATCCAGAGGTAATGACATAAGTCACATTTCAATCTTGCGTTTTCAGAGATGACTTATGTTCACTGGGTTTTAGTATCTTCACATCTGGAATCAGTGGAATTACGTTGTGTTTTGTTACAGTCTGCTAAATGGCCCTAAAGCTGAACTACATCCACAGATAACATAATGGTTCTTGTATCATCTATATTTGTGAAATACTTCAAGTGAACTAGCAAAACACAATAATTTTGATAGTAGTTTTTCTTTTTCATTCTTATATGTACATGCTATGTCTTTACCCCCCATCATTCTTGCCTATCCCCAGTCTCACTCACTGAAAACCTTCTTTTCAACAAGCACTGTCTTCCTTTGATATTTATGTTCATATACTTAAATAATGATTCCTTATTTGAGCATGAGTAGAGTGTTATTTAATGGAACATGAACAACACCCCTGAAGAAAATGACATCCGTCTCCCAGCACCAAAATCCCTCAGTAAGGAATGAGGCTTTGTGAACCCTTTTTTCAGGCATGGTGAAATAGTTGCAGGTCCAGCCATATTCAGGTAACAGTTGCTGTAGTGAGTACATGAGCCTCAGTGTGAGAAAGTGGGAGATGAGAGGAGATAATGGAGGGAACTTAAAATTCAGCATATACAGTATAAAAATGTCAAGGAATATTTCAGAATAGAGAACTTGTTTGTTTCATTTTGTTTTCTTTGAGGCAGGGTTTCAGATAACTCACATGGGCCCCAAAGTTGAGGATGATTTTGAAGTCCTGACCCTCTCGCCTCTGCCTTTCAATAGAAATATTGCAGGCATATGTCTTCACTTGGTGCTGAGGCAAGACTTTTAATCTAAAGACAAACATGGCTGAAGTATTACATGGTTGTGTTTCAATGAAATGAATTTTGCCTTAAGTAGGTCACAGAAAACTTACAGATTACATTTCTAGAATTTAACTAAAAATTGAATGTATATTGTCCATCAGAATAGAATGTTATAAAAATTTGATAAGTCAAAGCAGTTGTGTATATAACTTTAAAATTCTAAAATGTCAAAATTGTGATTGGATCTTATAATTTGTACTTTTTAAGTGTAGTTGGATAGTTAATGATATACTAAAAACTGGGCCAAAATAGTGACAAAATCACAGATATATCCTTATATGTTTTTCAGTTCTCAGAAGGAAAAAGCTCTGCTAGCTCAAGAGAGATCGCTAAAGGGAGGCTCTATGTTAGATATGGAAGGCGAGAGAAAGTGAATAGAGGCTATTAAGTTAGGGACAGAATTCTACAAAAAGCATATATAGTATTCATTACAATCTTGTTAAACTTCAGGGGGCTTACCAGAGACCACTCTGTAGGAGATTGTTTAAATAAATTTAGTTACATGGATAAAATTTTGGAGTGTCTGAGTCTCAGAAAATTATGTGCCATATTTTCTTCATTTTCATGTGTGTTCATGATCCTATAGTGAAAACTATTTTCTTCAGATTATCATACCAGTCCATAATCCACAGCCACCCTGTGGATGTCACAGAAGAAAGGAAGTGAAGAGGTAAATAAATGGCCACTCTAAGTGTCTCGATCCAAAGGCTGAGGAAACACACTTGTGAAATTTTTCCATTTATTGTGCTAGCTCCAGGAGGTCTTGGAAATAGCAGCATTTGATGGAAAAAAATTCTCTGACATCATAATTCACTACACAAAAATAAAAATTACCAGAAGAATTTTTATGTGAAATATTCATCATTGCATATGGATAAATGAAGAAATTTACAGTAAAGGTTGACATGATGTGGTTGAATAAACACAAGGTTTTATTAAATTGTCATTGTTTTCCTTCAAAGGTTTACAGCTAGGTAAAATGGGCCGGCTCTGCCTTTCACTACCTGTTTTTATTAATAAAATTTTGTTGGAATACAGCCATGATCATTCATGTATTGTCTACATCTGCTGTTGTGGATGTGAATAATTGTTATGGACCATCTGTCCTACAAAATATTTTTTATCTGGACTTTTACAGAAAATTTCTGCCAGCTAGATACATGTAAAAGTAACTTATGATCAGCCAAGGGTACTATAAGTGGAAGAAATAAATGGAGCCTTGTGGAAAGTTTGTTAACTAACAGAGACAATAGTTATTTCAGCAGAGGACCAGTAGAGGCCACAGAATATGGACAAATACTTCAAGATCTAATGTAGTCAGATAAAGTTCTACTCAGCCAGACCATACCTCCTTATTGTTCTCATACAGCAGAAAAGGGGACTCTATGTTTTGTGCCAATTAAATAGTTTCGTTACCTCTATATTTATTTCATATTCTTCAGTTACACCTTCCAATTACAGACTAAAAGCCATCTTTAACATTTAATATTAACATTGTCTGGGACAAATTATTAACAGTTGTGCTCTGTGTGAAATAGAACTCAAAAATTAAAATGAAAGACACAAAGTATTATAAAAGATGGATTCTACAACTTACTTTTCTTACTTCATACACACATACACCCCCACACACACATATATATATATGCATATATATTATACATATATATACATATATATCCCCAGTCTCACTCACTGAAACTCTTCTTTCAACAAGCACTGTCTTACTTTGATATTTATTTTAATACACTTAAATTATGATTCCTTACTTGAGCATGAGTAGAGGGTTATTTAATGGAACATGCACAACACCCCTGAAGAAAACGTGTGTGTGTGTGTGTGTATGTGTGTGTGTGTGTGTGTTCCTTGCTTAAATCCCAATGACAAACATCCAGAAACAATTTTTAAAGGACTAGTCAAACTTTCATAGTTATACTAAAAAGGTCTTTTTTATTATGTTTTTATCAAATAACAATGGGAGGTTATTTTTTTTTTACCTAAAACAACCAAATTTATTATTAGTAGTGAACAGAAATACCAGAAGATTAAAACAACTGTTCTATTTGCTCAGTTCTTCAGCAATTTCCCTAAACTGTCCATTTGTTTGAATAACTTTACTGGTTCATAATAGCAAATATGTGTTCTCTAATGGTGAGACTGTCACTCTTTATTTATTTCCTGCAGAACCAAAGGCTCATTGTAAATGGATGAATACTGCAGCTGTTTCTACAAAACCACTCAGTTTGTTTAATTAAATTTATTTGCCTGAAGCACATTATATGTTCTAAATTATTAGTAGTCATAGCATTTCATTTTAGAATATGTTACCTTAATTTATCTTCTTTCATTAAAAATCTCATGAATAAGCCAGAGGTTCCTTTCATATGATAAGCTTGAACTAATTTCAAGGCATCCTCTAAAGAGACAATCTTTAAACTCAACTGCCATGTCCTTCAAAAGAATTCATTTCAACAAGTACCTTGTTTTAAAATGTTAAAACTAAAGTTTAAATATATAATCCAATTTTTCTTTTAATCTTGATTCTAATTACTATGAAATCAGCAAAAACGTATTAATCCTAAGAGTAAAAAAAGTAGTAATGTAGACAGATGATCTTTGGCTTTTATTTAACTACAGCATCTTCATGAATTCCTATTCATGGCTTCTGCTACATCTTCTAAAAAATCATAACAAAGCTGCCACAGCATAAAATCCAACTTTGGAAAGCCAGGCTGTCTCTGCCTCCTCTTACCTTGAAGCCATGGAAAGATCAGTTTGTTTCTCTAAATCATTCACAAATATGTTAATTAATTTAAATTGATAAAATCATTTATTTCAAAATTTACATAAATTTTAACAATTAGTTCTTCTCAGTTATTAATGATATTTTATTGACTTAATTTTCAAAACTGTATATTTGTATTGAATTATTATTTTTATTTACTATCATTTCCAAAAGTTTATATTATATGACTATTTTGTCATGCTGGATGTGAAATATTTGAGCATGATTTGACTTATATCATCTTATTTTACTTTAAACAAAAATTATAAAAATCCTATCTTTCATTTCAAGTTTCAATTCAAAGAAATACAAGTATGATTCATAGTAAAATTTTATATTTAAATATATTGAATAGCAAATATTTTTCTCATCTATACATGAAGTATTTTTAAACACATTTAAAAAATAAATGCACAAATATGAAAAGTTTTGTAAGTCCTAAAATGCACAGAATAACAACAATTTATTTGGGCAAACCATGTGCAAATACAATACACAATATAGTTAAAATGCATTTAAAAAGACTAAATTGTTCAATATGTAGTGCAAGCCTTTGAACCAAGCTCTTGGGAATCTGAGGCTAAAAGCTCTCCAGTTCAAGGCCAGATAGGGCTACATAGGAAGATCTATGAAAGAAGGAAGGAAGGAAGGAGGAAGAGGAAGAAGAGGAAGAGGAGGAGGAGAAAGAAGAGGAGGGGGAAGACGAGGAGGAGGGGAAGGAAAAGGACAAAAGAAAGAAGAAGAAGAAGAAGAAGAAGAAGAAGAAGAAGAAGAAGAAGAAGAAGAAGAAGAAGAAGAAGAAGAAGAAGAAGAAGAAGAGGAGGAGGAGGAGGACGAGGAGGAGGAGGAGGACGAGGAGGAGGAGGAGGAAGAAGCAACTCAAGTTAGTCAACAAACACTATTCTAGAAAAATTAAAATTAAATAGAAAGTTTCAGGTTGACCAAGATTCAGTATTTTCAAAGATTTTCAAAGGTGGATTATGAGAAATGGCTCTATATGAACATATCTACCTAAGCATAATAATAACTAGAGTTTACTCACAGTCACAACTACCTTTGTTTTACAAGCATCCATTTATCACTTTATCTGATACAAAATATTCATTCCTTTTTATTGTTCTTGCTTTCCTGTTTCTCTAGGCAGCTGATAGAGTATTTTGGAACTTCAGGTCTCCAAGAACTCCAAGATCACTGGAGTCAATTCATATAATAAAGTCTCTCATAATATTTATGATAACATGAGTTCTTTCCATCAGGAGAACCCTAAGAGACACACAGATTAAAAATGAGAAGACATTTATTTTTAGGATGAGAGATAAAATTACAGTTTTGTACACAAATAAGACTAATTGCATAAAGAATCAAATACTGATAATGTGAGAAGGAAAACACAGTAAAATGTTTTCATAGCCTGATAGAGATGAAATCCAGAGTACATTCAGAAAAGGTACTCTTGAGAATCCAGTGATGGACTCCATTATAACAAGGGAGTACATGGCACACCACGTTTCTCTGACACTGTGAAATTCTACTTAAATGTCATCTCCTTTTCTGCTTCCTCCTCCTCCTTCTTCTCTTATTCTTCCTCTTCTTTTTTTACTTATTTTGCTTCTCTTCTTAACTCTTATTCTTCCAGTAAAATAAGAGTAAAAGATCATATCTTCAGAAGGGAAATGGATGGAAGAGTTGCTCATAGGTTTGAAAAGTGAAGACAGCCCGGGCAGTAGTGGCACACGCCTTTAATCACAGCACCTGGGAGGCAGAGGCAGGTGGATTTCTGAGTTTGAGGCCAGCCTGGTCTACAGAGTGAGTTC
>NW_022196912.1:59045658-59047702 GCF_008632895.1 Mastomys coucha
AAAAAAAAAAAAAAAAAAGTGAAGACAATGCCTGGAAAGTTCTAGGCAAGTTCAAAGACAAAAGGTATCTGCAATATATTAGAGACTCAAATCAGAACAAGGACTATGAGATCAAAGAAATCTCACTCAATATGATTATCTTTGGTTTTGAGTGGGGGCTCAGACACAGGATTGGAGACAAGAATTAAGCAGAATATTATGGGAGAAATCTCTGATGAATGACACAAGAAAAAAAATGGCAACTTAAGGACTACATGACCTCGCACTAAGTTGACATTATGACAGAATGTCTTTTATCTCATAACTCTTATGATGAAGTGATTAGAAAAATGGAGCTCATAAAACAAAATAAACAATGATGAAGATACCAGTAACTAACTCTAGGTTTCCAAATTGAAATAAGACTTGTGAAAAAGTACCATTTTAGTTTTAGAAGAATGGGGTTATATAAAACTGATTGTTTGAATATCAAATGTAATTTCTTATTTAAAACAATTGCAAGGAAAATATGCTGGAGTCCCTTGACTCCAACTTTGAATAGTTCCTTTTAGATAATATCAAGGTATAAATTTGCATAGTTCTTTTTAAAACTGTCATCATGTATTTCAAATAAGTTGTTATTCACTGGAGAAAAGTTCTAGAACATGCTCTTTTTGGTTAGCCAATCAAGCAATCCGGGCACTGCTGAGGAAGAATTTTGTAGAAGTAAACTAACAATCCAAGTTGCTAGGAAACACGAACTGAATGATTGAAAAAACAATTCAAAATGGGAGAGGCACTCAATCTGACTTTGTTAGTTTGAATACAGATGAAGCCAGAGAAAGGAATGCAAGTAGCTCTTGGAGAAGGGCCCTAATAATTACAGGTAACTCAAGTGGTCTTAAAGACCTTCATTTGCTTATGTTAGGTGTGTATGGTAGGCTTATTGTGCACAAAGAGAAAGCTTGCAGTAGAAACTCACCATCATTCTCTCTGTTGAATGAGCAGAAATTTAAAGATATAGTTTTTATCTTATTATAGCAAATAGAATATCAGACTTTAGCATTTTATTTCTATGATAACCCTCACATGTAAGCCTCACCTTCACCCAGTTTACCTTAACTTCTAGTTAATAAAATATGGCTAGCTGTTCTGCAGCAGTGAGATGGACAGGAGAATTGCACACACCCAATATAGACAACCAATGAGCAGTGATTATTAATAATTACTAATGGCATTGATAATATCCTTGAGTAATATATTTTCCACTTGTATTGAAAACCACTTTCAATCTTCTGTTAAGTCAAGTGGAAGAACTAGTGGTCTGCATTTATTTCAGCTTTCTATACCTATTGAAGAGTGTTGAAAGATGAGTTTTCTCAATAGACCTTTTAGCACCATCACAGCATCAATCACTCTGTTTCCAGTTCGTTTGTTCAATTTCTTCTGAGCTCTTTGTTAATCTTCATTAGTGCATTGGTGTGCCGACATTCATAACTAATTTACTTTAGATTTTAAATGTGTCCAAGACATCCAACAGAGGACACTGGTATCACTTTGTCTGTTATTAGTCTCATCACAGCTGAAGTTTTAATAGGAAGTCTGTTTCGACTGTCTTACAATCCTTTTCACTGAATAACTTACCTGGGCAGCTGAATGAGATAGACTGTCAGTTGTGATAAAACTTTTCTCTCCACCCCAGATTTACTGAGCTACAGTGTGATGATTTGATATACACAGATATTATACAATGATGTCCCAATCAGGCTAATTAACATATCCATCATTCACACAGCTATCCATGTGTTGTGCTTGTCTGCCTAGGGAGAACATTTGATATCCACCTTTCGCCAGTAACAAGGACACAATCCATTGTTATAAACTGGATTAATTGAGCTGTTCATTATACTCCAATTCATTTTACAACTGAAAGTTTTTACCTTTTAACTCATACCCCATCCCCCATTTTCCAAACACAGATCATCAATATTCCTTTGTCAATTTCAGGACAAGTTTTTAAGATATTTCTGTAAGTGATATCGTACAATGCTTATTTTGTACCTGG
>NW_022196912.1:59047769-59057490 GCF_008632895.1 Mastomys coucha
AAAAAAAAAGATTTCCTTGGTTATGTGGCTGAAACACGTTCTTATATATGGACACTAGTTTTTTTTTCATACTTTAAGTAATGTGAATAACACAGAAATGAACATGATAATGCATATATTTCTTCAAGATGGTTACTTTTATTTCTTTTGGACACATTTTCATAACTAGGATTGCTGGGTCATACAATGGATTTATTTTTAGATTTTTGAGGCACTGGCCTAGGGTTTTCACAATGTATTTCCCTACCATCACCATCATACAGGGGTTTCCTTTCTTCTACATCTCCATAAACGCTTACATTTTTCATTTCCCATTAATTGGCATCTTTACTCACATGATGTGGTATATTAAAGTTGTGTTTAAATATTTCCCTGGGGGCTCCTAAAATGGAGTAGTTTCATTTCATAGACCCATTGGCTCTTTGAATATCTCCCTCAACAGATGACTACTTATGGCAAATTTTACTTAAGTTATTTTCTACTACAGAGTTTTATGAATACCTTATATATTTTGGATATGAAGTCTCTATTGGTTATATGATTTTCAAATATTTTACCTATTCAATAACTTTCCTTATTTCCATGTTGATAGTTCATTATCCTGAGCAGAAAGATTTTAGCTTCATGTAGTTTTACTTCTTTATTTTGCATTCATTCCCTACACTTTGGTGTCATGTCCAAGAGGCCATCGCCAAATACAGTTATGTCTGTCCTTCCTTATAGCAGTTACATAAAATCAAGTCTAATATTAAAGTCATGTACTTAGTTCAATTTTGATTCTTTAGTGTGTGGTCATTAAGTTCTCCCATACCACTGAAGAGAATATCCTTTCCCAACATGTATTTGGAAATACTAAAAAACAATCAACTTATGAGCTTCAATATAGATTTATTCTAAATTGTCTATTCTTTTCCATTGCTCTAATTTTTTTCTTTACCTTAGTAACACCTTTTGGAACAAAAAGTGTAGTGTTATAAACTTTGTTCTTGCTCAAAATGAATTTAGTTATTAGGGAACTTTTGTGTTTACATATGAATTTTGCAATATTTTTTCAACTTCTTTTTAGAAATTCCACTGGTATAAGATTAGACTGTCTATTTTGGATCACTTTGATATTGTTACAGTATTCTTTCAATTTGAGCACAAGATACCTTTATATTTATTTGTGCTTTCATTGTCATTGATTAGTGGTTTATGGTTTTCAGTGAACAAAACATTTATGTCCATTGTTAAATTTATTCCTAAATAATTTATTCATTTGTTGACATTACAAGTGTGATTATTTTCTAGAGCTCTATCTTGGGAAGTCCCTTGTTATTATATAGAAGCCCAGTGTAATGCTGCATGCTGTTCGGTATATTACAAGGTTATTCTTTGTTTATTTATTCTAATAGTTTTGGTGGCTTATCTAAGGTTTGCAACATATGTGAGCAGATATAAATTCACAAACAAAACAAACAAAACAACAAAACAACAACAACAAAACATTCCTAGGTATTCTGTACCTTCTGGCTAATATCCACATATCAGAGAGTACATGAAATGCATACATATTTCCTGCTGTCAACTCCTCTTGGGTGTGTTTGCTTCTTTATGTTGTAGAGCTTTCAGGTGTGCTGTTAAGTTGCTAGTACAGGTTCCTTCAGTTTCTTTATGTAGGCACTTAGTGCTATGAATTTTCTCTTTACACTGCTTTTATTGTGTCCCATATGCTTAGGTATGCTGTGTTTTCATTTTCATTGAATTCTATAAAGTCCTTGACTTCTCTTTTTATTTCTCCCATGGTCAAGTTATCATTGAGCAGAGAATTGTTCAGTTTCCATGAGTATGTAGGCTTTCTGATTTTTTTTTGTTGTTGTTGTTTTGTTTTGTTTTTATTGAGATCTAGCTTTAGTCTGCGGCGATCTGATAGAATGCATGTAATTATTTCAATCTCCTTGTATATGTAGAGTCTTGTTTTGGGTCTGATTATACCTTCAGTTTTAGAGAAGGTTTCATGAAGTGCTGAGAAGAAGGCATATTCTCTTATTTTGGGGTGAAATGTTCTGGTAAAACCATGTGGTTCATAACTTCTGTTAGTTTCACTGCATCTCTGTTTAGTTTTTGTTTCTATGACTTGACCATTGGTGAGAGTGAGGTGTTCAAATCTCCTACTATTAATGTGTGCTTTGAGCTTCAGTAACTTATATTTTACAAATGTGGGTGCCTTTGCATTTGGAGCATAGATGTTTAGAACTGAGACTTCCTCTTTATAGATTTTTCCTTTGATGAATATGAAGTGTCCTTCCATATCTCATTTGATAACTTTTGGTTGAAAGTCTATTTTATTGAATTTTAGAATGGCTATTCCAGCTTGTTTCTTGGTAACTAATATTCGGGTGGAAAGCTTTTCTCCAGCACTTTACTCTGAGGTTGTGTCTGTCTTTGTTTCTAATGTGTGCTTCTCATATGCAGCAAAATGCAGGATCCTGTTTATATATCCAGTCTGGTAGCCTGTTTCTTTCAATTGGGGAATTGAGTCCACAGATGTTGAGAGATATGAAATCAGATAATTGTTAGTTCCTATTATTTTTGTTGTTAGAGGTGTTGTTATGTGTTTGATTCTCTACTTTTGTGTTTGCTGTGATATGTTTAATTTCTTGTGTTTTTGGAGTTTTCCTTCCAGTATCCTCTGTAGGTCTGGTTTAGTAGAAAGATATTGTGTAAATATGGTTTTGTTATTGAATATCTTGGTTTCTCCATCTGTCGTGATTGAGAGTTTTGCCAAGTAGTTTCCTTGACTGGCAGTTGTGATCTCTTAGGGTCTGTATGATATCTGTCCAGAATCTTATGGCTTTAAAGACTGTTGAAAAGTCTGGTATAATTATGATAGGTCTGCCTTAATATGTCACTTGGCCTTTCTCCCTTAGAGTTTTTAATATTCTTTCTTTCTTATGTGCCTTTAGTACTTTGATTATTATGTAATGGGAAGATCTTTTCTGGTCTAATCTATTTGGTGTTCTGTAGGCTTCTTGTACATTTATTGCCATTTCTTTAGGTTAGGGAAGTTTTCTTCTATGATTTTGTTGAAGATGTTTTCTATCCCTTTGAGCTGGGAATCTTCACCCTCTTCTCTTCCTATCATTCTTAGGTTTGATCTTTTTAGTGTATCTGGAATTTACTGAGTATTTTGGGCTAGGAACATTTTACACTTTGCATTTTCTTTGATCAATGTGTCAGTATCTTCTATGGCATCTTGTATTCCTGAGATTCTATCTTCTAACTCTTGTATTTTATTGGTGATGCTTGCATCTGTGTGGGGCAGTAGACAATGCCAGGAAACTTGGTAAAGTAGAGAGGGTCTGACACCCTGGTACCCAGGTACCCATGTGAGAGATTCCTGGCTTGGAACACGTGTCTTCTCCTTGTTGGTCATGTAGCCCAAAACAGAATTCTCCATGCTAATGAAGTACCTATCTTCTTTCCAAGACATTCCTCCCTGAATAAAGGAATTTGACTTCTGGTTGACTCTGAGAAGTTGTTATACATCCATTTTCCACAATGAACAGTCAATAAATGATAGAGATAAACATGAACTGTCTCTTCCATCGAAACTGTGATTGGGAGATGGAAAAAGCTTTCATCTATAGCACTGCAGTTTAAGTCTCCTCTCTGACCTTTCAGACAATTGCTGCTACCATTTCCAGACAACTGCCTCTACATTTGCTGATAAGCTGAACTGTATTTCCCCATTTCCCAGGCCCCGGATTTGTAGTGGTCCTCAGCATTTGGGCTTCCAGTGGTCCCAGCCTCATGGGGGCCCACGGACCCCTGAACCTTTGTTCCCAAATCCTCTGTGCAGCACACATCACCCAAGAGTCAGGGAACCCCAACTTCACCCTCCCCCATCTTAGACTGTGTTCTCCAACTCCTCTGAGCAGTGTCTCAGTGCTTCCCTGAAGCCTAGCACCCAAGGGTGGCAGTGCTGAGGAAATGCAGTCAAGCACCCCCTGCACTGTCAAGCACTCCCCACATTTCACTTCCTGGCATGTCCTACTCCCCAGCAGCAGGGCAGAATGCAGACCCACAAATCTGTAGCTCCTGATCCCTTTGCTAAGTTATATACCTCCAGGGTTGCATCCATTTGTGATTTCTTTGTTTCTATTTCCAATTTTTGGTCTTGGACTATTTTGTTCAATTCCTTAACCTGCTTGATAGTATTTTCCTGTATTTCTTTAAGGGATTTATTTGTTTCCTCTTTAAGGGATTTTACCTGTTTGCCTGTGTTTTCCTCTATTTCTTTAAGGGAGCTATTTATATCCTCCTTAAAGGCATCTATCATTTCCATATGATGGGATTTTTAGGTCAGAATTCAGTTTTCCAGGTGTGTTAGGGTATCCAGGGCTTGCTGTGGTAGAGAACTGAATTCTGATGGTGGTGAATTGCATTGGATTCTTTCGCTTATCTTCTTGCCCTTTCCTCTAGCCATCTGCTTATCTCTGGGTGTTAATTCACCTAGATATCTTTGACTGGAGGTGGCATACTTGAAAACAAGTAGAGTTCTGTGACCTGGGTTAGAGCACACCTCCTGGAAGACAGGCAATGATGTCTCTGGTTAGAGGCAGGTGGACTCCTGTGTCTCTGGTTAGAGCAGGCCTCCTGTGTCACTGATAAGGGCAGACCTCTTGTGTGTTCCTGGTTAGGTTGAAACTCCTGAGGCAGGCTTTGAGTTGCAGAGGCAGGAACTGCCCTCATAGCAGATGTAGGTGCAAACCAGAATTTCTGTGCCACTGGTTAAGGTAGACGTCCTGTGTTCATAGTTATTGCAGACCTTCTGGGAAACAGGAAGGCTGTGTTCCTGAGTACTGCAACCCTCCTAGGGGACAGGCAGGCTGTGGGGTATGAGAGGCTATTGGCCTGTCAATCTGGCCTAAGTGGAATTGGAGACTGAAAGGAAGATGAAACTAGGGCAGGAAGGGTAGGTCCTACACAAGTTGGGCTCTGTGGGTATCCCAGCTGATATGGGCATTTGAGTGGGAGTATCACCTGTATCCCTTGTAACTGCAGACTTCCTGAGAGACAGTCAGGCTGTAAGGTGTGAGAGGGTAATGAGCTTATCAATCATTTGTTAATTCTTTTATACCACTATTTAGTATTAAATAAGCCTCTTGGTCCAGAAATTTTTGGGGGGATTTATTTTTGATACTAGTATTGCTATCATGTAACAAAATAAGATTAATTTATTAGCACAAGAATTTATTTAGTACAAGTTTGTAATATACATATTAAAAATAGTTGAAATAAGCATATCTGTATAAGGGCAATTGTTAAATTTAAATGGTATTGAATACATGCAAAAATATTATACATTCTTTTATATTTCTTTATGTCTGATAATTTTTATAGTAGAAATATCAGATAATATAATTTTAAATCTTCAAAGGATATCCCTCAGCCATATAATGAAATTAGAGGTTATCATTCATGTATGTATTTCTAACAAGAAGCTGATGGGAAATTGGAAAATCAAAAACTAGTTGGAGATATCAAAGTGCTGAATGTATACAGAAATAATTACCCAAATATAGATTCATAAGTGTTACTCATGGAGAGAGATGATACTGTGTACCCTTTTTGCAAGCAAATGGACCCTTCAATGGGAAAAAAAACAGAAATAATGATTTTGGCAACCCTCATGAAGCTGAGCACAAGATATCACAGGAGAAACTGATTTCAGAAGTTCTACTCTTTCAGGTTGAGGGAAATATTTTTGTAAACTTTACTTCTAGAAACCCACAGTTTCTCAAAATAAAGCTCTAGAAGGATTCTATGAGAATGCTGGTGAGAATAATTGGAGGATAAACACTGCAGTCTAGTGCCAACTGTCTTGAGCAAAGATTTACACATTAGGGAATGGATTCAGCCAGATCCTTAACCCAGAAGAAGCA
The DNA here is from genome assembly GCF_008632895.1 of Mastomys coucha. Classification (NCBI taxonomy): domain Eukaryota; kingdom Metazoa; phylum Chordata; class Mammalia; order Rodentia; family Muridae; genus Mastomys; species Mastomys coucha. The sequence goes on from NW_022196912.1 coordinate 59,053,697, forward strand.
GCCTCAGCCCACTATAGGTCCTTCCTTCCCTCTTGGTAAGATAAGGGAAGGAATCATCAAGAAGAGAAGGCAAACAAAGGATTTGATTTGTAATCCTACAGAAAGGGAAAATGATAAGAAATGAATGGGAGTTAACACACAAAAGAATTGCTTCTGCATATGGGTATACAAAATACTTGCAGTTACCAGAAATGATAGAGTTCCTTCTTCTGCCTATTGCAACTACAACATCAAGACTCCACTATGGATCACAGTTCAAAGAGCTTTAAAGTTAACTTTCCATTTGTGAAGTTCTTACAGAAAACCCATAATACAATAACAGAAGAGGGAAAATCAGGGTCATTGGAGAAATTAAAAGTTGTAGTCTCCTACTGGCTTACTGTTATAGCCATAGATTAATGCACTTCTCAACTCTCATCAGTGAAATATTTTATTACAATAGGTGGAAATTAACACAAAGACACCTTCCCCCCCCCAAGTCATCAAGGCATAAAGTCCATCCTGAAATGGACATGTTTATGCTAGTCATTCTCCCAAGGCTCAGGAAACTTTGAGGAAAGAACAATAGGGAGACTGCAAGAGCCAGAGAAAGTAGATAATGACAAAGAAAAAGTATATTCCAGACCCATGAAGCATCTTACAAGATCTGAACAAGCTCAAGCCAGATAAGATCTTAGCATGAAGAGAGACGGTAGGTCTTGAGTCCCAAGTATAGCTGAGGAGTTTGGCAATTGTTAGATGCTTGGAGAGGAGAGTAAGATTTTTTTAAAAGATTGATCCTCTGGTAAGGTGACTATACAATGAGGCAGATCCCACAACCAAGAGTATTAGGCAACACAAATTGGACTTAATAGTTTAAGAAAAAGAGAGAAATTAAGTTGGGTGGATAGGGGAAGGGGATGAATATGGGAGAGTTGGGGAAATTAGTTAAATATGATCAAATGTATTGAATAAAATTCTCAGAAAATAATAAAATTAAATGCTATAAAGAGAAAATAAAGTCAGGAATGGGAGATTTGAAATAGGGCAATGGAACCAAGAAAGGATCATAGTTCAATGTATACATGTCTGAAACTTTCAAAGAATAAATTTCAAAAGAAAAGAAAAACTGGAGGCATCAAGACTTATAGCAAACATGAACAAAATTCTGTCTCTTCTAAACACAAATATGAATCCTGACTATAAAGACCACTGAACATTAACTTATGTAATGCCTATCCTTCCAAAAAGAGTATGAAGCAGACAAACTCGAAGAAAAACTTAATCTGAAGAGATAAAGCAGTCACCAGAACCAGACCAAGGTATGACATCAGTTGTGTAATTATCAGTTGGGGAATTAAAAAGTAACCATGACTAACATGATTAAGGCCATGCTGCAAAAAGATACATGTAAGAAGAGCTAAATAATTTAAGCATAAAATTGAAAAAAGAATCAAGATGAATGCTCAGAATAATACTAACTTAAAAGCTAATAATGGAAGGATATTTTTAGTAATCTACTGGAAGAATGAAACAAATAAAGAAAGAATAACCTCATTAGTGCTGACTTATATATCAGCTGTGGCTGAAAATCAAATACTTTGACTCATTTGTTCCTCTACATTTTCATACCTCATTGACTACTATTATAGCATTAAAAAAATTGTTTGAGTGTTCTGTTTATATGTATACTTGCTTGCCATCAGAGAGCATCTGATCTCTTTATAGATGGTCCTGAGCTACCATGTGCTTGCTGGAAGGTGAATTCAATGCCTGTGGAAGAACAACTAGTCTTAACCACTAAGTCATCCCACCAGCTTCTAAGTTATTCTAGGTACCAGTCTTTTCCAATTTATTGTAATCATATGTATTTACTTTATTGTTATCAACATCTATGAGTCAATCTAAAATAATAGATAATTATCCATACATTTTATATTTTATATGAATTTTTCTACTCTGTAGAACATAGTTCAAACATATGTAGTATGTTGCGCAGATTCTAAATAAAGTCATTAGTTAAAGAGTAATTACTGGAAATTTTCTTCTAAATATATGCAGATTTGTAATAATATATATAACCACAAAATGCAAAGAGTTCATAAAGTTCTCTTAGCCACCGAATCATCTTTCTAGCCTCAACTCTTTGAATACAGTTTAGAAAAACATGTATATGTCCCAGTTTGATAAGACATGAAGAAAGTATGCAAACTTGAGCATTTCAGGTCAGTACTCTAGAGAGTACCTGGTCTGGATTTGTGAGATCAAGGAAAGCATATAGCTTTGCCATAAGATATAACAAGTAACCTAGTCTGGGCATATCTACAGAAAAAGATTCTGAGAGAATTTCAAGATTCATCACTGGATGAAATGTGTTCTTCCCCAAAGCTCTCTAGTATGCACCACAGAAGATGGTCCTTTCTTTATGAGAGAAAATAACACATCTTTCAAAGACATGAAAAACCAAGGAGACATGGCACCACTAAAGAAATAATTTCCCTATAAGCAGCTCAAAGGAAATGGAAATCAAATTGCCTGACCAAAAAATTCAAAGGAACTGTTTAAAAGAAGCTCAGAGAATTATAAGAAGAATAACACATTTATGTGTGCCCTTAAAAATGGCTCAAACAAATGCATAAAACAAAACATTAAAAAAGAGAGTGATGATCTTCTCTCCAGTGAGTTCCTAAGTCAGGAGCAACCGGGAGGCACAGGCCCCATGAGTCACAGGGGAGCCACAGAGCAGCAGGGACAGGATTCCCTCAGCTTCCAAGTGACGGAGGTGGATCAGCAACTTTAGCTGCCCCTTCCTTGCAAGTGGAAGGTCTGCCTCCAGGGACCGCCTTGAAACGGAGTCTCCAGTGAGAGCCACCATCTTCTCTCCAGTGAGTTTCTAAGACCAGAGCAGCCAGCTGGGAGGCACAGGCCCCATGAATCTCAGGGGTCTTGCAGGACATCAGGGACAGGACAAGCTCTGGTCAGAGTCACTAAGAAACTCTGTCACCAAAAATCAAGAGATGGTGAAAGGCAAATGCAAGAATCCTACCAACAGAAACCAAGACTGCTTGGCTTCATCAGAACCTAGTACTCCCATTGCAGCAAGTCCTGTATATTCCAAAACACCGGAAAAGCAAGAATTGGATCTAAAAGCATATCTCACAATGCTGATAGAGGAACTTAAGAAGGACATGAATAACTCTCTTAAAGAAATATAGGAGAATACAAGTAAACAAGTAGAAGCACTTAAAGAGCAAACTCAAAAATCCCTTAAGGAATTGCAGGAAAACACAAACAAGCAGGTAAAGGAATCGAGTAAAACCATTCAGGACCTAAAAATGGAAGTTGAAACAATAAAGAAAGCACAAAAAGAGACAACTCTAGAATTAGAAATCTTAGGAAAGAAATCAGGAAACACAGATGCAAGTATCACTAACAGAATACAAGAGATAGAAGAGAGAATCTCAGGAGCAGAAGATAACCTAGACAACATTGACAGAACAGTCAAAGAAAATGCTAAAAGCAAAAAGACCCTAACCCAAAACATCCAAGAAATCCAGGACACAATGAGAAGACCAAATCTAAGGATAATAGGTATAGAGGAGAGTGAAGACCTCCAACTTAAAGGGCCAGTAAATATCTTCAACAAAATTATAGAAGAGAACTTTCCTTACCTAAAGAAAGAGATGCCCATGACCATACAGGAAGCTTATAGAACCCCAAATCGATTGGACCAGAAAAGAAATACTCCCCACAACATAATAGTCAAAGCACCAAATGCACAAAACAAAGAAAGAATACTAAAAGCAGTAAGGGAA
>NW_022196912.1:59062755-59069126 GCF_008632895.1 Mastomys coucha
TTTGGAGGGGAAACTGAGAATGGAGAAATTTACATGTAAATAAAGAAAATATCTAAAAGAAAAAAAAAGAGAGTGATTCAACAATGATCCAGAAGTCTTTAAAGAGCCCATAAATTTTAGGGTGGAAGAATAAAATACACAGTAAACCAAAAATGTCAGATTATCAGGTTTCTACAGTAGACCTGGTTACAGAAAGTATAAATACAAATAAATAAATCTACACATCAAAGTAATTTTTTTTCTGAAATTAGTCAGTGAAGAAAAAGAAAAGATCAGTAGTAATAAGCTGACGTTGAGTAAAGAGGAGATAACTAAAATGTACATTCTGGAAGCCTCATAAAAGAGGAGAAAGGAGGAGAAATGTTAAAGAAAATTTTTAAAAATGTGAAAAATCTATGGAGAGGAAAATACATTTAGGTTTACAAAGCTCAAAAGTTCCTGAAAAATCTATCTATTGAAATAATCAGTAGTTTGTATTATAAAAAGTTGTCAAAACTCAAATTACACATTTGGAAATCTTCAAGAAACATGTCATATAAAATAAACCATTATAATATTATCATTGGATTTCTCAGTAAAAATTTTCCCTCAAAAAGAGTAAGGTAATATATTATGAGGAAAGAGAGAAACAAGAAGGAATGAGAAAGGAAAGAGAGAGAAAGGAAGAGAAAAAGAGAAGTAAGAGAAAATGGGCAAAAGCAGGAGAGCAAAAATGAGGAAGGAAAGGAGAGGAGGAAGAAGAGGGAGAGTAAGACAGAGGGGGAAAGAATAGGGAGACGAAATGATAAGGGGAGGATGAGGAGGGCTAGGAGCAAGAAAAATGGAGGAATGGAAGGAAGGGGAGGAGGAGAAAGAAAAACAGCTCTCAACCAAAGTTACTTAAAAAGATTTGATCAAGCTATTATTAGTCATAAATAAAGCTCATAACCATTAGACACGCCTTTAAATACTGCTAAATGGAGTTATACAGGCTGAGAAGAAACTGTATTACTTAGTAAAGAAAAAAAAAAACAAGAATTTTTTTTTTTTTTTAGAATGGATTGCTCAAAAAGGAATGTGGTTCAAAGGCCACAGGAACAAAATAACTATAAAACAATTAGAAAAAAAAGGTACAAAATATCAGTGACAACATCAACAATTCTCTAAATTTGAATTAAATTCATTTGTCAGAAGATACAAAATAGATTAATAGACTTTAAATATAAAAACAATATCCATATTTATGCTGCTTAGAAGAAATACACTTCAAATTTAAGTAACTGTATAGTGTGAAGATGAAAGCCTGCAAAAGATATTTCATATCAAGTAGAGAGCTACCAATGCCCTTTAAAATACTTTAAGAAAAAAAAAATTCTGGTTGTCAAAGAATTCCACAGAATGGTGATCAAATGGTGACTTCATTTGATCTTATCCAAAAGACCAAAAGCAATAATAAAGCAATAACTCCTTTAGGAGAATAAATCAGAAATATTCTGAATATACTATCTTATCACTTAAATAAACAAATTATTAACTGATTTTGAGTGAGAAAGCTCACTGCACTAACATAAGGATTTAATTTTCACAATGTATGCATTATTTATACATAAAACAAACATGGTATTATTTGAATAGAGGGACAGCTTGGGCTAAATTTACTTAACAGAAGTACTCAAAACTTTCTACCCAATAGTAGCAGGCTGAAGATATCAAGCTCAAAGAGGACACTTCTTTTTTAAGACTGAGTACATACTAAAGCACAAAAGGCTTAAAATTTTCCTAAAGGCTGCAGTCACAACCTTCACAGCCACAATGCTATAAAATTAGAAGACAGTAACATGAGGAAAGCTAGAAGTATTATAAACACATAAAAAATTAATATTATACTTACAAAAATTAATCAATTAAGAAACCTAATAAGGAAAATAAAAATGTGTTTTTTCACAGATATAAATAAAAAGACAACAAAACAAAATGTATAAGGAACAGCAAACAAAATTGTAAGAAACAAGACTGATGCATGCCTTTAATATTTTAATCACAATAATAGAATTCAGAGGCAGACTGATCACTGTGAGACTGAGGCCAGCCTGGTCTCCGTAATGAATTCCAAGCCAGTAAAGGCTATAATAAGTGAAAGCAACAACAAAACAAACAAAAAAAATTGAAAAGACCACCAGCTGTTAGAAGTAAAGTTTGAGTAATCAATGCCTACCTAGTGGAAAGAGAATAATCATAAATTAATAACCCAAAGGAACTAGAAAAATGTAAAAGCAAAGCCTAAAATCAACAGAAAGGACAAAATAGAAAAGACCATAGATATAAGGAGTCTAGAAACCAATAGAAAATGAGTAGCATTTAGTTGTGTTTCTAGAAATGATAACATTAACCTACTGATAGTTAACAAAAAAAGACCCATGGGATTAAAGTGTATCAAGGAACTACAATTAAAAATTAAAGGCCAACAACATGGATAATCTAGGAGATAAATTCCTCTGTGCCTGTCATTTACTAAGATCAAGTCATGTAAAAATAGAAAATTTGTACAAAGGAATGAAGTTTCTTTTTTAAAGTTATTTTATTTGTTTATATTGCATTTGTTGCCCCCAGCCAGTAATTCTCCCACAGTTTCTCATCCCGTTTCTCCTCCCTGTTGCCTCCAAGAGGGTACTGACCCCAACAGACCTCCCCATTCCCTAGGGCCTCAGGGAATTTTGATTGTGAGTTAGTAACTCAGTCCCTGTACTTGAGGCCCTGTCTACTGGAGGTGTACTCTTTGAGTTCTCTCTCCCTAATGTTGGGTATTTTGGCTAAGGTCACCCCCAATGAATAATGAGAGTCTCTCACCTCCCAGGTCTCCGGTACTCTCTAACGGGTGCCCCCATCTTCCACCTCCTGAGGCTGCTTATTTCCATTGATTCTCTTTGCCTTGTAGGATTCTCTCCTATTTCCCACACGTGCACCATATCTGACCCTATTCCCCCTTTCCCCTCCAACTTTCCTATCCCAACCTAGGACACTCCCTCTCTCTGCCTCCTGTGGTTGTTTCTTTCCCCTTTCTAAATGGGATTGAAGCCTCCTCACTTGGGCCTTTCTGCTTGATTCACTCCTTACACCAATAGCCAACATCAAATTAAGTGAAGAGAAACTAGAAGCAATCCCACTAAAATCTGGGACAAGACAAAGTTGAGTACTCTCTCCCTATCCATGCAATATAGTACTGGAAGTTCTAGCTAGAGAAATTAGACAAATAAAAGGAGATCAATGGGATACAAATCACAAAGGAATGTCAAATTATCACTATTTGCAGATAATATGATAGTATACATAAGCAACCCCCAAATTTCCACCAGAGAACAACTACAGCTGATAAACAACTTCAACAAAGTGGCAGGATATAAAATTAACTCAAACAAGTCAGTAGCCTTTTTTTACACAAAGGATAAACAGGCTGAGAAAGAAATTAGTGAAACAAAACCCTTCAGAATAAGTGAAAGATCTGTAGGAGAAGAAATTTAAATCCATGAAAAAAGAAATCAAAGACAACCTTAGAAGATGGTAAGATCTCCCATGCTTATGAATTAGTAGGATTAACATAGTAAAAATGGCCATCTTACCAAAAACAATCTACAGATGCAATGCAATCCTCATCAGAATTCTAAAACAAATTTTCAAAGACATGGAAATAGCAAATCTCAGCTTCATATGGAAAAGAAAAAGAAAAAGAAAAAAGAAAAACAACAACAACAACAACAACAAAAACCAATCTTCAACAATAAAAGAACTTCCAGGGGTATCACCATCCCTGACTTCAAGCTATACTATAAAGAAATAGTGATTAAAAACCACATGGTATTGGTATAGAAACAAACAAACAAAAAAAAATCAACCAATGGCATAGAATCAAAGACGCAGAAGTAAACCCATACACCTATGGACATTTGGTCTTTGACAATGAAGCTAAAAAAACACAGTGAAAAAAAGAAAACATCTTCAATAAATGGTGCTGGTCTAACTGGCAATCCATATGTTGGAGAATGAAAATAGATCATATTTATTACTTTTCACAAAGCTCAAGTCCAAGTGGCTGAAGGCCATCAACACAAAACCAGACACACTGAATCTAATAGAAGAGAAAGTGTGAAGGAGCCTCAAACTCATTGGCACAGGGAAATTTTCCTTAACAGAACTCCCATGCATCAGACTCTAAGATCAAAAATTGATAAACAGGACCTCATGAAACTGGAAAACTTCTTTAAAGCAAAAGACACAATAGGGCAAATCAACAATGGACAGATTGGGATAATACCAAAATGAATAAGGAACACAAGAAGTTAACATCCAAAGAGCAAATAACCCAGTTAAAAAATGGGGTACAGAGCTAAACAGAATTCACAACAGAAGAATCTTGAATGCCCAAGGAGTACTTAAAGGAATGTTTAAAGTCCTTAGTCATCAGGGAAATACGAATCAAAAGTAGCCTGAGATACCACCTTACATCAATCAGAATGGCTAAGATCAAAACCTCAATGGACAGCAAATGCTGGCAAGTATGTGGACAAAAAGGAACATTCTTCCATTGCTGGTAAGACTGCAAACTACTACAATCACTACAGAAATGAATCTGGTGGTTCCTAAGAAAACTGGAAATAATTTCACGTGAAGACCCAGCTATACCACTTTTGGGTTTATACACAAAAGATGCCCCACTGTATCACAAGGACACATGTTCCACTATGATCATAATATTCTAATTTGTAATAGTTAAAAAAATGGAAACAACCCAGATGTCCCTCAACCAAAGAATGGATACAGAAAACTGTGGTACATTTATACAATGGAATACTATTCAGCTATTAAAAAGGAGGACATCATGAATTTTGTAGTCAAATGCAAATATTTAGCAAAGAACTAGAAAATATCATCCTGAGTGAGGTAACCCAGACCAAAAGGGACGCACATGGTACATACTCACTGATAAGTGGATATTGGGCAAAAAAGATACCTAGGATATAACCCATAGTCCTTAAAAATTTAATAAGCTGGAAGGTCCAGGAGAGGATGCTTCAATCCCATTTAGAAGGGGGAACATAATAATCATTGAAGGCAGAGGGAGTGAGGTACCTGGGTGGGAGAGTGGAGGGGTGGGAAAGGGGAACAAGATAAAGTGGCAAGGAGGGGAGGCAGGAGAGAAGCCAGGAGGGCCAGGAGAATGAATGGAAATATGCAGTGTCAGATGTGGGAGGTAAGGAGGGCCTCTAGAAAGTACCAGAGACTGGGAGTTGAGAGACCCTCAGGACTCAGTGGGTATAATCTTAGCCAAAATGGCCAACAATGAGGAGAGGAAACTTGAAGAGTCTACCTCCAGTAGACAGGGCCTTATAGGAATAGTGTTACTAACTCATAGTCAAAATTTCTGATCCAGAATTGTTCCTCTCTAAAAGAACTGCAGGGACAAAAATGACAAAGTGACTGAAAGAAAGGTGGTCCAGTGACAGGACCAACTTGGGATCCATTTCATGGTGACTGGGGCACCAAGTTCTTGACATTATTACTGACACTATGATGTGCTTACAGACAGAAGCCTTGCCAGCATCTGACTGAGAGAGACTCAAATATTTACACAGAACCATTGAACTGAAGTCAGGGACCACTATGGTTGAATTAGGGGAAGGGTTGAAGAAGGTGAAGGGGGAGCTAACCCATAGGATGACCAGAAATCCCAACTATCCCAGATCCCAGAGAGCTCCCACAGATTGAGCCACCAACCAGGTAGCATACAAGGGATGATCCGATTCCCCTGGCACATATATAGCAGAGGACTGCCTGGTCTGGCCTCACTGGGAGATGAGCCTAATTCTTGGTGAGGTCCCAGGGAAGGGGGATGCAGGTGCAGGGGAGCACCCTCTTAAAGGCAAGAGAGAAGAGGAATGGGATGAGGAACTTTGGGAGGAGGGACTGGCAGTGGGGGCAATGGCTGGAATGTAAGTAAATAAAATAACTTTCCAAAAAAGATCATAAAAAAAATTAGAGGAGATTAAACTTAACCATAAAAAATGTCTTATAGAAAAGTTTTATTAACTATAGTTAAGTGATTTACCAGCAAATTGTTTTTCTCACATGATGTATCCTTTTCATATGCAGCAGAGTTAAACGCTTTAACTTCAAAGCTACTATACTTCAGTTGTTGAAATTTTTTCAGTACCTTGTATTGGTCTTTATACACTTGGAATAACAATTTTACCTGTTAAGATAAATTAGAACCAGAATAATAATTTTCTCTCTTTCTTCACAGCCAGTTCATCAGAGGATGGGAAGGAGGTAGGTCTGACTGCAGGGTTAGAGAAGGCTTTCTGAAAAGGTAGCATTTGAACTTAAGACTTGAAGAATAG
>NW_022196912.1:59069746-59089260 GCF_008632895.1 Mastomys coucha
CCTCAAAACTAACCTGCAAAGATGGCAACTCTTTTCTGGAAGAAACTCTGGGTGCCCTGGTTAAGATCGTAGACCTCAAAGTGGCAAAATCAGAATTGCCATTAAATAAATAAATTCCAATAAATAAATTGTAAATGTTAAAAAAAAGAATCAGAATAATAAAATATGATATAATAGAGTAATATATAATAGAATATATAATAGAATAATAAATCGATGTTGAGAAGAGAGTCAAAAATTATTTTGTTGTTTGTTTGAATTTTGTGCGACAGAATCTCACTATGAAGCCTTGGATGTTTTAGAAATCACTCTCAGCTATGCTGGCCTTGAACTCATAGAAATCTGCCTACCTCTACCTCCTGAGTGATGGGTTTAAAGTTGTGCTCCACCATGCCTTGGCAAGAATAAAGGGTGAGAGAATATTAAAAAAATAATGGATTTTTGGTATCAGAGAGTTAACAATATGATATATTGAAAAGGTTCCTTTTATCCACAGAAAATTATTTATATGTGAATTCAAAGTATGCCTCTAGTTCAATGGGACACATTTTTGTCTGAAAATTTTCATATAAAGATTACTTTTTTCTGATTCAGTGTTTTATAATTATAAGACTATTAGAAAAGCAGAGCTGTATAGAGGACGCCTTTAACACTTACCTGCTAACCTCAAGGAAAAAAGTGGCATAAAGAGAGTTAACGAATAATGAAGCCCTTCTCAGAAATAATCAAGAAATTTGAATTTCTTCCAAATTTAGAATCATATGTTATCTAATGTGCCATAAAGTCCTCTTTCCAGAAAAACAAAAAAAGAATTAACAATCACAGTCAAGGCCATGTGTTTGATTATCATACTTTTTAAAATGAATTTTAATCTAGAAGAAAATTTTTCCCTAATCACATTGATTGTTGAAGACAGAATGTTATAAGTGTATATAATGTCACATATTTTTAATTTTCCTACTAATGTTCTTGTAGAGAAATTTTACTGTTCTCTTGTTATCTATACTTTATGAACATTGGAAATTTGATATAAAGGGACGCATCATATCATAAAGTGCTTAAAGCCAGTAGGCTTCTTTTTTATTAGATTTTTTTAATTTATATTTCAAATGGTATCTCCTTTTCTGGTTTCCCCTCCAAAAACCCCCTCACTCTCCCTGATCACCAACCTTCCCACTTCAGCTTCCTGGCCCTGGCATTCCCCTACACTGGGGCACAGAGCCTTCACAGGGCCAAGGGCCTCTCCTCCCATTGATGACCGACTCTTATTAGTGATTCTGTAATTGCCAAGGTCAGGGTGAGAGTATCTGACTCTTTGATGGACTTTTCTATTTTTTCTTAGAAGTCAGCAAAGCAATCTGTTCTATTACTATCTTTCATCAGTGCCCTTGAAAAGAGAACTTCCAAGTTCTCCAAATCAGTCCAGAGTTTTAGATTATGTAGTAGATTAACTTAAGTTCTGTTTCACTTAAACAAGGAAATTCTTTCATTGACAAAACTTCTACATAGCCTAGCAGTCTCCCTAAGAGTTTACTCTGCTTTTCATTTTTTCAAAAAAAATCACAATTCTAAAAATGATTGGGTTAATATGAGATTAGATAGAAGTGCATATTCAAAGAAAATATGTTTATCCCAACAAAAGATAGTATAAAATTTATAACAATGGTTATAAGTATGACAATTCAAGAAGTCTGTACATGGTAACTGGATAGGTGTCTCACACTATGCAAGCAATCATCTTTATAATTGAAACTAACATCAAATACTGGAACCAACCTCTGTTTTCTCTACAAGAACAGCTGTTGTTATAAATGTTATTTGTGGATTTTTATCCCGCCTTAGATCATATAGTTCACAAATAAAAGGCGTAAAACCTTCATATGTATAATAAGCCTTAAGAGTACAAGATCTGGGAAGATATCAATATGTATGGTTTTCCGTCTACTTCCCTGTCAATACCCAGAGATCATACCTTCTACTCCACCAGGCCAGCCCTCATTGATCCACATACCCAACCAATGTCAACTTTTTCCTTCTAATTTAATTTCCTTCCTTCTCTTCACCATGGTCCCTGCCTCATATGCTAAGCCTGGGGAACGAAAGCCCTGTGGACCTCTCTTAGATCATGGGTGTGGGGCAAGGTTTATATAACAAAAGCTGGTATTTGTGAGGATCTGCTCATCTTGGAGCAACCAGATCTTGAGATACTATAGAATTTAGCATTTGAATACAAGCAGAATCAGACCAATTTACTATAAGTAGCAAGCACCATTATTCACTTAGCCATCTCTCTATCCCAATTCTCTGTATTTTCTAATGATCTAAAAAATAACCTACTATATGCAGCACAAAACGAGACTAATTGTAGGAGTCATAGATATCTGACACCAAATAAGTTCACGTTTTCCATAGCTTAGATGAGAACAAGAGAAAGAAACTGGTCCAGTTTGGAATGTAGAGCAGCATATCTGAGCATTCCCTTGCTGGAGGCCAGGGATACTAGAAGACAGTTCTGGTTCCTGGTTTCTTCTTATTTCCTTCTTAAATGGGCAACTCTGGCTACAAGCTGTAAATGAGGATGCTTCTGAAACTGACAGGAGGCATATTGACGTCTTGTAAGTAAGCCAGCTGGACTGACCACATCCTCCTGCAGAACCTCATTTTCAGGCTTCAGTTCTTTTTGTTTTGTTTTGTTTTGTTTTTATGTATTTATTTTTATTGGATATTTTATTTATTTACATTTCAAATGTTATCCCCTTTCCAGGTTTCCCCTCTAGAAATACCCTATCCAATCCCCACAACCTTGCTCTATGAGAGTGTTCCCCTACCCACCCACTTACTTCCACTTTCCTGTCCTGGCATTTCTCTACACTGGGGCATTGAGCGTTCACAAGACTGAGGGTCTTGTGAAGAGAGGACAAAGGACTCTCCTCCCATTGATGTCCAATAGGGCCATCCTTTGCTACATATGTGCTGGAGTCATGGATTGTTTCATGTGTACTCTTTGATTGGTGGTTTAGTCCCCGGGAGTTCTGGGGGTTCTGGTTGGTTGATATTGTTGTTCCTCCTATGGGACTGCAAAACCCCTTCAGCTCTTTCAGTCCTTTCTCTAACTCTTCCAATGGGGATACCATGCTCAGTCTGATGGTTTGCTGTGAGCCTCTGCCTCTGTATTTGTCAGGTTCTGGTAGAGTTCCTCAAGAGACTGGTATATCAGGCTCCTGACAGCAAGCACTTCTTGGCATCCACAATAGTGTCTGGATTTGGTGTCTGTATATGGGATGGATCCCCAGATGGGGCAGTATCTGGATGGCCTTTCTTTTTGTCTCTGCTCCACACTTTGTTCTTCTGTTTCCCCTCGAGTATTTTGTTCCCCCTTCTAAGAAGGACTGAAGCGTCCACACTTTAGTCTTCCTTCTTCTTGAGCTTCATATGGTCTGTGAATTTTATCTTGGGGATTCTGAGCTTTTGGGCCAATATCCACTTATCAGTGAGAACCTACCTTTTGTGACATAGTTACCTCACTCAGGATGATATTTTCTTGTTACATCCATTTGCCAAGGAATTTCATGAAGTCATGCTTTTTCATAGCTGAGTAATACTCCACTGTGTAAATGTACCACAATTTCTGTATCCATTCCTCTGTTGAAGGACATTTGGGTTATTTCCAGCTCCTTGCTATTATAAATAAGGCTGCTATGAACATAGTGGAGCATGTGTCCTTATTACATGTTGGAGCATGTTTTGGGTGTATGCCAAGGAGAGGTATAGCTGGGTTCTCAGGTAATACTGTGTCCAATTTTCTCAGGAACTGCCAGACTGATTTTCAGAGTGGTTTTACCAGCTTGCAATCCCATCAACAATGAAGGAGTGGTCCTCTTTGTCCACATCCTCACCAGCATCTGTTCTCACCTGAGTTTTTGATCTTAGCCATTGTGATTGGTGTGAGTTGGATTTGTTTTGATTTGTATTTCTCTCATGACTAAGGATGTTGAACATTTCTTTAGGTGCTTCTCATCTATTCCATATTCCTCAGTTGAGAACTCTTTGTTTAGGTCTTTGCCACATTTTTTAATAGGGCTATTTGGTTCTCTGGAGTCTAACTTCTTGAGTTCTTTTTATATATTGCATATTTGCCCTCTATCAAATGTAGGGTTAGTAAAGATCTTTTTCCTATCTGTTAGTTGCTGTTTGTACTACTAGCAGTGTCCTTTGCCTTACAGAAGCTTTGTAACTTTATAAGGTCCCATTTTTCAATTCTTGATCTTAGAACATAAGCCATTGGTGTTCTGTTTAGAAAAATTTCCCCTGTACCCGTGTATTCAAGGCTCTTCCTCGTTTTCTCTTCTACTAATTTCACTGTATCTGGTTTTATGTGGAAGTCTTTGATCCACTTAGACTTGAGCTTTGTACAAGAAGATAAGAGTGGATTGATTTGCATTCTTCTATATGTTAACCACCAGTTGAACCAGCACCATTTGTTGAATATGCTGTCTTTTTTTCCACTGAATAACTTTAGCTCCTTTGTCAAAGATCAACTGTCCATAGGTGTGGGAGGTTATTTCTGGGTCTTCAATTCTGTTCCATTGATCTACCATCCTGTCTCTACCAATACCATGCAGTTTTTGTCACTATTGCTCTGGAATACAGCTTGAGGTTAAGGATGGTGATTCCCCAAGAAGTTCTTTTGTTGTTGAGAATAGATTTCACTATTTTGGGATTTTGTTTTATTCCAGATGAATTTGCAAATTGCTCTTTTTAACTCTGAAGAATTGAGTGGGAATTTTGATGAGGATTGCATTGAATCTGCATATTGCTTTCGGCAAGATGGCCATTTTTATTATATTAATCCTGCGAATCCATGAGCATAGGAGATCTTTCCATTTTCTGAGAAGTTCTTCGATTTATTTATTCAGGGATTTGAAGCTCTTGTCATACAGATCTTGCACTTGCTTGGTTAGAGTTTTCTAATTGTCATTTGTGGAAGGAAGCTCCTAAACCTTCAAAGCAATTTGGAGCCATGCCTCTACCTAGCCTGATGATTATATTTCAAAGTGTGGTCTACAAGCCCTTAAGGAAACCATTTCTCAATTACAGGCAATGTATTTATCAAAAGGCAGGAGAGTCTGAAGGTGGTTCACTGGCTTTGCTACGATTCCTGTCCAGTAGAGTTTAGTCCTGAGAAATGATTTGGAAGACTAGAATCAGTTCCCATAGTATGTTCTCCATCATATAAAAAGTGCACCACAGCATGGGCCAAAACTCTCTCACACCTCCAAAGAAATAATTACACTGACATACAGACATACAAAGTAAATAAATTAATATATTTTAAAAAACAGAGAAAAAAAGCAGCACAAGTTAAGCTTCTAAAGTAAAAGCACTAAGAAAAATTGAGGGCAAAGGCAGACAGGCTAAATATAGTTACACCAAAGGGATTATTAAGAACATCTGCACCAAAAATTATGAAGTAGAGACTGAAAGCAATGTCAATAGCTTAGGTGGAAACCTTCCTGTTGTACAGACTGAGGCTATCAGTTATGTATTTAGCTGTACTAACAGCACAAAGTAAATAAAATCAAATCCTTTTCTATAATGAGAAAGTAAATGCCAGCAAAAACAGAGTGATTCCTCAATTTTCAGTTGTTAATTCTCCTTGAAAGTTTTGAAATTTCAGCAAGCTTGAGAGTAGTGCATTCAAGCAGAGAAACGGTTTTTCCCTGTGCCTGAGAAGTAGAAAATTATTTGACATGATATTTTCTAATTATTGTTGTGAATTTTCTAACCATACCCATGTGCATCTTTTTCTGCTCTAAGTGAGGGTGAGTGGCTTAAATAGTGAGTCTGACAGAAAAGGAAACACTCAGCCAGAAAACTGTATCCGTGCCTTCCATGAGGAAGCATCCGGTGACACAAAAAATTAAGTACTGCTTGAGGAAAACAGTCTGATACTAAGTGACGCTGCACAATATCAACTTTTTGTTTTAAATTTTTATTTTTATTATTTTGACATACTAACCAGTTCCCACTCCCTCCTGTTCTCACAGTCCCTTCCCACAATCTCCCCTGTAATTGACCCTTGTCTCCCAATCTACTCCTCCATTTCTCTTCAGAAGAAGGGATGGCTTCCCATGAATATCAACCAACCATGACATATGAAGTTGCAGGAAGACAAGGTACTGTCCCTCATCTTAAGGTTGGATGTGGCAACTCAGTATGAGAAAAAGTATGCAAAAGACCCCGACCCAGCCTAGGTCCCACTGTTAGGAGTCCCTTATAAAAGACCAAACTACTAGAGCAGGAAAGTTATCCCAAAAGTTGTTGTCTGTCCATGGGATATCTTCTTCCAGTTGGGGTGCCTTGTCTGGCCTCAGTAGGAAAGGATGCACAAAGCCCTGCAGAGACTTCATATGCCAGGGTGGGAGATACCCGGGGAGAGGCCCACTTGCTCAGAGGAGAAGTGGGGAAGGGGAAGAGAGAAGTATTGTGGGAGGGGGTGGGAGGAGTTGGGAGGAGTTGGGAGGAGGTGACCAACCTGGAGGGGGACAGTGAGCAAAATGTAAAGTTAATAAAAAACAAACAAACAAACAACAACAACAAAAAAAGAAAACAAATGTAAAATATATGAAAAAGCCAGGTAGTTGAATCTGTTGTTTTCTTGTGCTGCCCTTGACTTCTTTGGCTTCTACAGTCCTGTCTCCCATCTTCTTCTTAGGATTCCCCAAGCTTGGCCTAATGTTTGTCTGTGGATCTCTGCATCTGTTTCCAGCAATTGGTGGGAAAACCTCTTTGATGACAGTTGAGCTAGGCTCCAATATATGAGTATAACAGGTTATCATTATGAATTATGTAATTGACTTTTTTTCACTCTTATTTGGGTCTATCCTAAGTCAGGGGCCATCCAGCCCTGGGTCCTGGCCCTCCAGGTGGTATCATCTTTCAGTCAATTGTATGTCCTTCTCCCTCAGTCCTCAGGAAAAGCCAACCCTCATCATAACTGAATGATAGATTTCTATCTTTCAGAGTTGTAAAACTATCCATTGTTTAAGTCATGTAATAGGTAGTATTTTGTTTTAATGACTTCAGAAAACAAATACAATGTTCTCTTCCCTAAGGTAACCATAAAGTATGTTTATGCCTCACTTCTGCTGACTATTGTGAAATTTCATTATTTTTAAAATTCATTTGGGAGAATATCTAGTTGTATTTTCTCCCCCAATATAGCATAATTCTCTTTAAATTTCTTTTATATCTGTATATACATATATATATATATATATATATACATATATGTGTATATGTATGTATACATGTATATAATCTTCTACAATAATATTTTTCCATATGACTGTCCAGGTCTTTAGAGTTACAAATTTTTTTATTAAAACTTAATGTCAGAAGATAAATCTTGTGATTTGATATGACAAGGTCATTGAGCTAAAAGTTGAATATGCCCTATTTGGATTAATAAGAACTTGAGTAATTCAGTTTATACATATACATACCCACATATACATAGACATACATACATATATACACATGAATGCACACATAAACACACATATACATGCATATATAAATCTTTTGTAAATAAGAGTTTCCATGGATAAATAATACAACTGACTTCACTATACCAAATAATTTCAAATATGAAAATTTTACTTGGAAATTCACATACATGCATATGATTACATACTTATATATGATATATATTTACAATTCTGAAAAGAAAGACAGGCATAAAAGTACATTCATGCAACCCCAGCACTCAGAACTTTGAAGGAGGAAGATTGCTACTAGTTTGAGATCAGGCTAGAGTACATACTGAGTTCAAAACCAATCTAAGCAAAAACAAGCAAAAGAAAACAAATCAAAACAAAGAAAATTTTATTTAATGTATAAAAGCATAGTGTCAAACCAAGCACCAGTTTTGAATTATGTAATCTAATTTTTAATCTATATTATGGATTTTTAAAACACACCAATTCTTCCACTCTGTTTCTAATGAAAAGGAAGTTCAACCTGCCAGTCATAGGCTGTGGCCTTAATCATCCACTGCGATAGAGATTAGAAGAACACATCTGTCAAATGTGTTTGCTTAATTTTGTTTGACAAATGATGGTCACACATCTTTATAGGTTGCAGATATGTTGGTAGTTATAAACATTATGTTCCTTGATGTATAATGAAAAAGCCTTATAAATAAATAATTGAACATTCAAGGTCTTGATACTGTTTATCTAAATGATAATGCTGTCTGTTAATTGTGTTTTATTTCCTAATGTTGGTGACAGAGACTAAGAGTACTGTGGAAGCCTAGATTCTGAAATCCTTGAAAAAGACAAAAGTCAGTCTGAAATCATGCATCTTTGCATTTAAATGAAACATTATGCTTTGTTATTTTCAGCTTTAACAGAAACTAAGAGGAAGCAGGAAAATTTTTGTCCAGGTGTTTTCTTCAGTCCCATGTCAAGCTCTCAGCATTATTGTGATGTTGTTGTACTTTATCCATCAATGGTCTACACCTCTCTTCATGGTGCTAATCAACTGTCTCTGTGTCTCCTTGTAGACTTTTGTGAACTGGCTAGAGTACCTAACTGTCCTAATATTCATTATCAGATAGTATTCAAAAAATATACATTCAGAAGAAGAGTGGAAAGCTGAGACAGAATCTGATTTCAACTTTGACTAGCCTTTTTGAATTTCTCCAGAGGAACTGCAGCACCATGTAAGGGAAGCTGGTGGAGCACAGATCTTCAAGGATGAACCTTCTTCTCAATGGCTCTTGACACTGAACAGCAGCCCCCATTGCTTCTCCATGGATTGTGATTTCTTGCTCAGTGAACTCAGTGTCTCATCTGCAGCAAGTTTTCTCAGATTTCAAGTTCTCAATATAAAGCACCAGAAGTATCCTGTTTTGACACAGCATTTCTCTTCTATGGCAGATGAAGGCTTCTTGACTTATAGTTTCCTCCTTTCAAAGTTCCTCTTCAGTTTTAAACATAACTCATTCTTTAATTTTGTTTCATTTATTGTTGATTACTTTAAACCATTTCTTTTTTTCTGTTTGCTTCACTCTATTTTTGTTTAATATATTTTAATTTTTTATGCTTAGCCATTTTTATTGGATATTTTATTTATTTACATTTCAAATATTATCCCTTTTTCCAATGATCCCCAGAAATCTCGTATCGCATCCCCGCTCTTCCTGCTTCTATGAGGGTGTTCCCTTTCCCACCCACCCACCTACCCACTCCTGCCTCTCCGCCCTCGAATTCCCCTACACTAGGGCATTGAGCCTTCACAGAACCAAGGGTCTCTTCTTCCATTGATCCCTGACAAAGCCATCCTTTGCTACATATGCAACTGGAGCCATGGGTCTTTTCTTGTGTACTCTTTGGTTGGTGGTTTTGACCCTGGAAGCTCTGGTTGGTTGATATTTTTGTTCTTCCTATGAGGTTACAAACCCCTTCAGCTCCTTCAGTTCTTTCTCTAACTCCTTCATTGGAGCCCCTGTCATCAGTTCAATGGTTGGCTGCAAGCATCCACCTCTGTATATGTCAGGCTCTGGCAGAGTGTCTCAGTAGACAGTTATATCAGGCTCCTGTCAGCAAGCACTTCTTGGCATCCACAATAGTGTCTGGGTTTGAAGACTGTATATTGGATGGTGGGCAGTCTCTCGATGGCCTTTCCTTCAGTCTCTGCTCCATATTTTGTCTCTTTGTTTCCCCTGTGAATATTTTGTGCCCCCTTCTAAGAAGGACTGAAGCATCCACTTTGATCTTCCTTCTTTTTGAGCTTTATGTAGTCTGTGAGTTGTATCGAGTATTCCAAGCTTTTGGGCTAATATCCATTTATCAGTGAGTGCATACTATGTGTGTTCTAAGAATAGCACCTGGAAAACACTAAAAACTGAGTATACATGAGAAAGTTAGATGGATGATGAGCCTCAAAGAATTAGAGACCTCAAAGTCAGCTCTAGACACCCCATGATCAGGTTCTAAACACAATTATTTGTCCCACATGGACAAAGGACAGAAATAAGCAATAAATACAGAGGATAGAGGAAGAGGGAGAAGGGGAAGGAAACAAGGGAGAGGGAGAAGTGATATTTGTCTCAGAGGGACAAAAGACTGCCTCTGAATAAAAAGAAGATAAATGTGGCCCACAGGCAAATGGCAGTTTATAAAGGTAAAACAAGAAACCTTGTGTTAGGATGATTTGGTTAATTTTGATTGGGAATGTTAATGTAGATGGCAGAAAGGGGGCTTTTGGTTGCTGGACTTCAACACTTTAATAGTTGGACCTTAGTAGTGAGCATCAAGTGAACAGAAGGTCACAAAATAAGGAATGGACCTTGGAGGCTTTAGAATTTAACCTAATGCTTTTTATCAGAGAAAATGGGGGTTAAGGAGTTGGAGAAGGACAAGGCTTACCAAATTCATACTCTGGTTGGCTAGATCCTCTTAAAAAAAGGAGTTCTTTTTCCCAATTCCTGTTTCCTCAATACACAGGATCTTTGATGGGTAGTATTAGAAAACCCTGTTTAGCTCCCAGCTCTTTAGGTAAGAGCTGTGGGAAGCCTTGTTACCAGAGAAGGCCAAGACATCTTTCCTAGCACATGCAGGTTTCCAGCTACATAGAAGTCAACAGTATGACTTTTAACAATGTCTAAGATAAACAATGGTTCTGCTTGGAGGGTGGCATAGACATTAAGTGAGGGTAAGAATTTGGTTCATTAGCTGTGATAATTTGGAAAAGCATTCATCTCAGAGAAAGAGTAACTTACAAAGTCTTCTTCTTCAAACTTGATACAAGAGCTACAAATGTCAAGCAAAGCATTCAGTTTCACTTTGTTGTTCTCTTACAAGTCACCTCTCTAGTAATCGTCTATATTTCTTTTGGGTATATAAATACTTTTACCTACACCATTTCTTAAATGAATGTAACCTGTTCTCTGTGGGCTGAGAATGAAGTCACTCACTCAAGTCAAATAGCTTTGACAATAGCAGGAAGTCTGTATCCAAAAATCGAGCCTACAATTCATTTCTTGGTGCAGCAGAACTATCAACTCTCAGCTTAGCTATGATGGAGGTAAAATCCTTTGGTGATGTGAGGGTCATTAAAATACAGCTTTATTACAATGAAACCCAATGTCTAAAAATTGTTCTTATTTGGGGCTTGTACCACAGTAAGAGCCAAGATTTTAAACTCTACTAAATAGCAAGCTTTATCTTCTAACTGTGTGAAGCCTTAGGCTTGTATCAAAGCCATCAACAAACAAAGGCAAACAAACAGAAAGCATTACTAGGAAAGAAACCGCAGATATTCACTATGAATACAGATAAAAAAATTCATAATGAAACACCTACAAAAGTAAATATGACAATATGTTAACTTAAGATTCAAAGAGCAGTCAATGTAATTCACTTTGTTTTCAGTCTTGAAAAGAAAATTTTAAGAAGAGTTATGTCTATCATCAAAGTACAAGTTATAAATGTAGCTTTTTTTTTTTCTCAGCTGAAATGTCGAAGTGAAAGCCATACCCAAGCTGGGCAAACACAAAGCTTGGGCTGAGCCCAGAGTGTTTCCTTCTGTGTGCTATCACTAGGCCTAGGCCTGGCAGCTTCAGGCCTTCATGCAATCTAACCTTTCATGAAAGAGTGATTCATCTGGTTTCTTTAGGCTTCTGACTGAATTGGTCTTCCTGTCCTCACACTAACGTTGGCAATCTGTTCTAATCCTCTGGGTCCTTCTCATTCCCTGGCTCATTCTGCCTTCACCTATGTCTAGATTATTCTGTAACCTGTCTCTATAAAACTGTCCCAGTAGAACTGTCATACACTACCACACTATCCCTTTTTTTCTCTCTTGCTATTCTTAGGTAACCTCTCTTCCTCTTCTGTTCTCAAGTGAGTTGGACATATACTTTATCTGACTCATTCTGTCAAATCGTGCTCTGATTCATCAATTTGTCTGCTCCTTTGTTAGCCCTTTCAAAGATGGCTGCTTATTTCTACTAACATTACCTTCATTGTTAGGGATTAAAGGTGGGTACTGAAGGTATGTCTGTATTCCAGCCAGACAATGTGTAATTCATGACTTGTGTGCATTCTGGTCAAATCATATCTTTGCATGTGATCCCTTTGTCACAGTAGTCATGTTGCTGATTTAAAATTTCTCTACAAATATTAGAGGGTAAATTTATCAACCTGACCAAGGAACTTGATGAAACATAACACTAAGATTAAACTTTCTGGAGATCAAATGAACGCAACTTCAGGAGATATGAAGGACCATTTCTTTCATCATTACATTACTGTGCAACCTACTAAAGGACGATTTAGCCAGGAATGTACATGAAAAAGGGAGAGAAAAGTAATAGAAGAAATATTTTAGATGTCCAAAGTTAAAAATACAATTAATTTAACAGATAATGATATTATTAGGAAATAAATTACAAAAAGTTAATTAGTGGGGGATCAAAGAGTTAAGGGTAATTTTTCCAAAATTCATCTGTATAGACTAATAAAAATATAAGGTAAAATTTAAGCAAAGTGTTTACTAAGTCATGAAAAAGTATGCCACTTAGAAGTAATTCTGACAAAGGATATGATAGACCAGAGAAGACTGGCAGAATATGAAGATCAGAATGAAAATATCAATACCACCAACTCGTTAAAAAGATACAGCTACGATCTATTTGAAATGTTAACAATAAAAAGAGTAAAATTGTCAGTTTGGGACTGATGTGAATACCGGGAATGCTCACCCGCTACTGGCAGGGGGTGTGTTCTTGCACACATGCTTTAAAAACAATTTTTTTTGACAGTGTGTTGCAAATTAAATAAATGTTAGCCATGTGACCATGCTGGTTCATTACTAGGAGAGATAAAAATATCTGTCAGAGCAGAAATGCATACGTTAATATTCATATCAGTTTTATAGCAGGATAAAACTCACAACATCTCAAAGTCTAAGGACTGCTGAGTTGGTAAACACATTTTAAGGATGTCGCCATGTGACAGTCAATGGGAAAAAAATCAAAAGTAGCCAACTATTGACAAATACTAAGTCTCAAAGAGTATGCTGAGTAAAAATAAATAAGAACAAGAGTAAAATATATACTATTTAATTCTTCTCATAGATAATTCAAGAAAAGGGGGGTAGTTGGCAAATTCTTGTGTATGAGAAAGAAGAACTCAAATTGTAATACCAGTGGAATGAGATTTGTGTGAATTTGTTGAAAGATTATTTTCATGCTTCTTCTAGGGTATAGTTTTGTTCCTTTTGTTGATGTTTTCCATCTATTATCCTTTGTAGGGCTGAATTTGGGGAAAGATACTGTGTAAATTTTGTTTTGTCATGGAATATCTTGTTTTCTCCCTCTAAGGTAATTGAGAGTTTTGCTGGGTATAGTACAAAGACAACAGGAGGTAACAATTACTTTTTCTTAGTATCTTAATATGAAAATTAATATTACCAACATATCCTAATCGATTGAAATCCAAAAATATGAGGAATTAGAAATTTATTCACTGTCATCCAATGGTCTCACTAATTTGGTAATTGGAGAAACAGGTCCAATATTATACAATCCATATACACTTTCAGCTTGTTTGTTCGTGACAATGTCTTGCTGTGTACAACATAATGGTCTTGAGATCTTGCTTCTACTATTTCAGCCTCTCTATTAGTAGTATTGTTTATTTCATGTTTTTACACTATACTATGGTTTTCAGAATAGCTTATATATTTTAAAAGTATTTATATACCCAAAAGAAATGTAGACAATTAAATTGGGAGGGGGTATGTAAGAGAACAACAAAGATTAAGACTGAATGCTTTGCTTGACGTTTGTAACTCTTGTATCAAGTTACCACAGTAAGAGCCAAGATTTTAAGTTCTACTAAATATAAAACAAACAAACAAAAACACTTTATATATTTATGTTCATTTAAGAAAATATTAGTAGTGATGTATTATTTTGAAATATACAGTTAATACATTTGGAGTTATTTAAAATTTATATTGAGAAAAATGTATGTATTTTCGGTATTGCTATAGACAAGCAGCTTCATAACACTGTTAAATTGATTGTTTTATATCAAACAACTTTTATAATACTCATTTTTATTGTTATAATATTTTATAAATTTTAAAGAATATGACAAAAATAGATATTTTAGGTATTGAAGGGGGTCTCTAGAAGGAGTTGGGGTACAAAAGGAAAACATGAATGTGATTTAATTCTATTTACTTAAAATATGTTTTTCAATGTTATCAAATTCAGATAAATTGAAATCATGTAACTTTTCTCATTATAATGCAATAAAACTTAAAAAAAAATAAACCAAATTGTAATACAGGATAGTCCTAACATTCTTTGTATCATAGAATGTAATGTACTGCTGTTTCAGTTAACCTCATTAAACTGATCTTTAAATGTGGGGAAGAATGATGTAAGTATTATCCTTATCTCTGAATGAGTGCAGGCATCATGGCCAGGAGCACCTGTGGCTATCATGAACACACTACTGTGTGTAGCCATTTGCCAACATGGGACTCAGAAGTTTGCTCTATCTTTAGTTATCACTAGGGCTTTTATTTCCATAGAATCTCAGATTGCAGCTTCCTGCACTTTGGGTTAGGCTTCTCCATAGCAGAGTGGTGCTGGTCTTCCCCCAACTCTTTCAATGTTGCTTGGCAGCCATTGGCCAAAACATCACAAACTCAACAAAGGCATGCAAGCAGGGGGAATGGCTATGTGGAACCTGGGAGGTAGAGGAATGGGAATAGGGCAGTGTATTTTCCTTCTGCAATCTCCTGCATCTGAATATCTCTGCAACTGAAAGCTCCTTCAGTGTTACATTACCAAATTATATTTGCGCCGGGCAGTGGTGGCGCCCGCCTTTAATCCTAGCACTTGGGAGGCAGAGGCAGGCGGATTTCTGAGTTCGAGGCCAGCCTGGTCTACAGAGTGAGCTCCAGGACAGCCAGAGCTGTAACAGAGAAACCCTGTCTTGAAAAACAAACAAACAAACAAAAACAAAATTATATTTGCATTAATATTTGTCTATTGAAGTGGTTCCCATTCTTCCTATTGCTGAACCTTTTAGTCCAGTTCCTCATGTTGTGGAACTGGACTAAATCAACCATAAAATTATTTTTGTTGTTACTTCATAACTGTAATGTTGCCATTATTAGTAATCATATTAAAATATCTCTGTTTTCTGATAGTCTTTGGTGACCCTCATGAAATGGTCATTTGACTGCAAAGAGGAGCCACTGCTTTATTGGGTTCCTTCATGCTATAAAAGGGTTCCTCCATTCTATGAAACTTGTATCTGGTAATTATTTTTGTGTTATTACACACAAATACCTTCAGGCAACTGAATAAAGCTGAGAGCTGGAGTCCCCTCCTCCCAAAAGCACAGTTGTTCAGACAAATGATCAGCCCTTAAAACATACATATAAGTAACATATATGGCTCCAGTAAGTTATATTTAGGAATACATACACACACACATGCACACAATAATTAGTGAAAGTGGAACTACAGATTTGAACACTATTGGAGAGAGGTATATGGAAAGGTTTAGAGAGAGAATAGGGAAGGAAAAATATAATTGGAATACAATCTCAAAAATAAACAAATAGCCAGGCAATGGTAGTGGATACCTTTAATCCCAGCATTTGGGAGGCAGAGGTAGGCACATTTCTGAGTTTGAGCCCAGCCTGTTCTACAGAGTGAGTTCCAGGACAGCCAGGACTACACAGAGTAACCCTGTCTTGAAAAAAACAAAATAATAATAGTAATAATATTAATCATCATCATCATCATCATTTGTAATAGAACACATTTTAAAATATTTTATTTAATCCATTCTGTACTTTTAAAAATAAAAACAGTAGAACATATTTCTGGATACCTGTATAAGTCATGACTGAAAACTACTTATGAAGGTCACCCATATATACTTTCTAACATTATCTCCCTGTTTTAATTATTTGGCAGCTCGTCTGCAAGTTTACTTAGGTTTCCATTAAATGAGAAGGATGTTTTGTTACTATTAAGAACAGATTCACTTTTCAAGGAGAATAAGACAACTTCATGTGAGTTCACTCTGAGTTTAAGAAAATTGTTCAAGTGCAAATGCAAAACTCTAAGCTAACAATTGCTGCTCGCTCACATTAACAGCCTGTCACTTAGTCTACCAGAGAATGCAAAGAGCCCTTCATTGGTTCACACTTGTAATTCTCCCTCAGTGAATCTGTTTGTTCTCAGAATCTCCAAAATTGAGGTTCAGATTTGATAAGCCACATTTCCTGGTATCTGTTTTGGATCATTTGTATGTCAACTGCTCAAAATTTTCAAGTCAAAAAAAGTGATAGCATTGTAGATACTTTCATTAATTATAGAGAAAAGCAAAAGTGATGAGCTTGAGTTTATTTGTTTCTGTGTTTGAAAGTGCTTTCGAGTAGTTCATACAAAGCCACAGACACCAATAAACCCTACCCACAAATGAAGTAGGCCCAAGATAGGCATAAATTAAACTCACTTAGACCATTCCAATTTGTTAAGCATATTCTTTGAAGTTCACAGAGAAATATGTACAAATGAGTTAATTTCTGAAAAATATTCTCATGGAAAAATAGAATGAGGAATAATCACATGGAGAAAATCATTTCTGTTGAATAATTTGCTATTTTGACTGGCCATTTCAGGCTGACGAATTAACAATACCAAGATAAAGATAGAAGTATCTCTATGGAAGACAATTTTCTGACTTATTAATAATATTCATTTTTAAACTAACCTTTCGCATTGTTTCTCATCACAAATGAATCTCAGCTTCTGTCACCTATACTCACCAGTGAAGGGTAATTAACACATATCCATGAAGCTTGGTCCCTTGTTTCATAAGGATTATCTTTATAAGTATCTAGAGACAAATGATATTCCCTTTGAAGATAGGCAATGTCTGTAAGGACAGTCTCTCTAAAAACATGGGACAGTGTCATAGCTCAAATACTAAATAAACTGAGTAGCTGTTCTCAACAATCTTTGCAGTGGTTAATGTCTACCAGGGATTTAGGTATTTGTTTTGTTCTGCATTATTTGACTTGTAGATTTCATAGAAATATATAAGAAAGATGCTTCAAAATGGTTGGGATAAATTGTAATAGCATCTTCGCCTTGAAAGAACAAACATGGTATGTACTCTCTGATAAGTGGTTATTAGCCCAGAAGTTTGGAATACAGGAAGAACAACCCACAAACCACAAGGAACTCAAGAAGAAGGAAGACCAAATGATGGACAGTGCACTCCTTTTTAAAAGGGGGAACCAAATACCCACAGAAGGAGTTGCAGAGATTAACTGTGGAGCAGAAACTGAAGGAAGGGCAAGCCAGCTTAAATATAGCCATCTCCTGAGAGGCTCTGACAGTACCTGACTAATACAGATGTAGAGGCTCACAGACATCTATTGATCTGAGTACAGGGTCCCCAGTGAAGGAGTTAGAGAAAGGACCAATGGAGCTGAGGGGTTTTCAGCCCCTTAGGACGAACAAAAATATGAACTAAGTAGTACCCTCAGAGCTCCCAGGGTCTCAACCACCAACCAAGGACTGCACATGGAGGGGTCTGATTGTTCTGGCAACATGTGTATAGTAGAGGATTGCAATTTGATCATCAATAGGAGGAGAAGAGCTCGGCCCTGTGAAAGTTTTGTGCCCCAGTGTAGGGGAATGCCAGGGCCAGAAAGTGGGAAAGGGCAGGGTGGCAGGCATGGGAAAGGGGGAGGCAACAGGGGTTTGTTTTTGTTGTTTTTGTTTGTTTCTTTGTTTTTTGGAGGGGAAACTAGGAATAGAGAAATTTACATGTAAATAAAGAAAATATCTAATAAAGAAAAAAAAAGTAAAAAAAAAAGTTACAGACTGAGCTCTAGAAATAATATTCTTCAGACATCTGTTTTTGTAGATAGCCCTAGGATTCAGCTATTATGTATTTATCCATTCACCAATTTATTTTCCTACATATTTAGTTATTTACTAATAAGCAAAAGTCTACCTCAAAGTATAGTAAGTGATAACCAACTATTATGTATTACAGTGCTTTATGAGTCAGGTCCTTAGGCAAGAGCTCTGCTGTGTACTCCTTCTGTACAAGGCTTTGACTAGTGTCACTTCTATTGACTGATGAGGCCTGGGAACTGAATGTAGATATGAAATGTAACAGCAGCATGCTTTAGTAATCTCAGGTGGTCTCAACAGTCCTTTCTGGTAGGGTAAGCAGACCTGTTCCATGATGCTCAGAGCTTCTGACTGAAGGTAGTTTATTTTCATTAAAGAGAGGCTGGGGCCAGAATATATGCATAAATGTGTGTTTTGTTAGTCAAATCAATCTTACATTAGCCAAGATTCATAGTAAGGAAATCAGCCTGACTACTCAGTAGCTGGAATGAGTGCCAAGGAATTTTTGTCATTTTTAATATGTAAGAGAGAATACTTTCTTGGTATTGTCACAAATTATGTAAATTTCTCCCACATGAAACTCCTTAAGTTCTCCATCTTCCCCCAAAGTTTTACTCCACCTAACAGTGATTTGACATTTTAGATTTAATTATCTAAAATAGATATGGATAATATTCTTTGAGTACAGTTTCCAGTTTCTTTTAATACAAACATATATAGATTTGAAAAATAGGTTAAATGTTGCCCCATATATGACATATAATGTGAAAGTGGGCAATGGCAAGCTACAAGTATCATTCCTTACAAAACGAGAAAAGACAATAAACAGACTACAGTCTGCATAAATTCTGAAATCCAGCCTACAGAAATATCCCTCCACTGCTGGTCAAGTGCAATATTTCTATACACACCCCACCAGAAGAAATTTGCAACTGAGGGGTTTTTACCTAAAAGTACATTCATTCATCTGTATGCCCTGGAACCATGTTTTATAGCCCTGTGTTTTACCTTTGACATGAGACCATTTCTTTATTTCCTACTCATTTGCAGGCTGTAAGATGCTCTCTGTTCCTGAAATGGAGGTAGAGTGAGGAGCTCTCTGGAAGACAAGTACCATAACAGACTGATACGGCACATTTCCTCCATCCCTTCATTCTCAAGCCAGCAGAATCTAAGGCGGGGGGAGGACACCACTTCTCAATCAATAGGATGTTCAAAAAATTCACTGTGACTTTTTTGTTTGTTTGTATGTTTGTTTGTTTGTCCGTTTTTGGTTTTTCGAGACAGGGTTTCTCTGCATAGCTCTGGCTGTCCTGGAATTCACTCTGTAGACCAGGCTAGCCTTAAACTCAGAAATCCACCTGCCTCTGCCAAGTGCTGGGATTAAAGGCGTGCACCACCACTGCCCGGCCCACTGTGATTTTTTTGTTTTTTATTGATTATTTGGGAATTTTACATCATGAACCCTGAGCACCTTCACTTCTCAGTCCTCCCAGGTTTGCCACTAATTCTTGGGGCTTTCTGTCTCCAGAAAAGA
>NW_022196912.1:59089351-59124725 GCF_008632895.1 Mastomys coucha
AAGGAAAGGAAAGGAAAGGAAAGGAAAGGAAAGGAAAGGAAAGGAAAGGAAAGGAAAGGAAAGGAATCGATGTGTGTTACCATACACTTTCTGGCATGTGTCCAGCATGTGCCCAGCAAATACTGAACAAATGACTGAAGATTCAGAAGTGTATGTCCAGAGTCCCAAGCTTTTTTTTTTAATTAATTTATTTTTTACTCTATATTCCATTCCCCATACCCCCTCCACCCTCCAAATGTTCTACATTCCTGCCCTGTATCCACATGGATGCCCCATCCCCTACCCCACCTGACCTCTAAACTCCCTAGGGCCTCCAGTCTCTTGAGGGTTAAGTGTATCATCCCTGAGTGAACACAGACTCAGAAATCCTCTACTGTATCATATCAGCTGGTGTATACTGTCTGTTTGGTGGTCCAGTATCTGAGAGATCTCGGTGGTCCAGATTAGTTGAGACTGCTGGTCCTCCTACATGATCGCCCTTCTCCTCAGCTTCTTTCTTGAATTCCCTAATTCAAGAATGGGGGTCATCTGCTTCTTTCCATTGGTTGGGTGTAAATGTCTGCATCTGACACTTTCAGCTGATTGTTGGATTTTCAAGAGTGTGGTCATGCTAGATTCCTTCTTGTGAGTGCTCCATAGCCTCAGTAATAGTGTCAGGCTTTGGGACGTCTCCTTGAGCTGGATCCTACTTTGGGCCTAGACCTGGATCTTCTTTTCCTCAGAATCCTCTCCATTTTCATCCCTGCAGTTCTTTCAGAGAGGAACTATTATGGGTCAGAGTTTTGACTGTGGGATATCCTGCTGGAGGTGGGCTCTGTAAGTTCCCTCTCCCTACTGTTAGACATTTTATCTAAGGTCTTTCCATTTGAGTTCTGAGAGTCTCTCACCTCCCAGGTCTCTGGTGCATTCAGGAGGGTATCCACAACCTCCTACCTCCCTAGGTTGCCTGTTCCATTCTTTCTGCTGGGCCTCAGGGCTTCAGTACTCTTCCCTCATCCAATACCAGATCAGGTTCCTCTCTTTCCTCTGCCCTGTCCACTTTCCCTCCCAGGTTCCTCCCTCCCCCTCCACTAGTGATTGCTTTCTTCTTCCTCCTGAGTGGGACTGAGGCATCCACACTTGGGCCCTTCAGCTTTTTCACCTTTTTAATTTCTCTGGACTGTATCTTGGATATCCTATACTTTTTGTTCTTATTATTTTTATGTTTTTGGCAACTATCCACTTATTAGTGAGTACATGCCATGCATAACCTTTCATGACTAAGCTAATTCAGTCAGTATGATATTTTTTAGTTCTGTCCATTTGCCTGCAAAACTCAGGATTTCCTCGGTCTTAATAGGTGAGTAGTATTCCATTGTGTAAATGTACCACATTTTCTGTATCTATTCTTCTGTTGTGGGACATCTGAGTTGTTTCCAGTTTCTTGCTATCACAAGGCCACTATGAACATAGTGGAACATGTGCCCCCGTGGCATGATAGGGCATGTTTTGGTTATATTCCCAGGAGTGATATTGTTGGGTCTTCAGGTAGATCTATTTCCATTTTTCGGAGGAATTTCCAGATTGATTTCCAGAATGATTATACCAGTTTGCAATCCCACCAACAAAGAAGGAGTGTTCCCCTTTCTCCATATTCTCTCCAACATGTGTTGTCACTTGAGGTTTTGATCTTAGTCATTCTGATTGGTATAAGGTGGAATCTCAGGACTTTGAACATTTCTTTAGGTGCTTCTTGGCCATTGAACATTCTTCAGTTGTTAATTCTCAGTTTAGTTTTATACCTAATTTTTTATTGGGTTGGGGTATTTTTTTGTTTTTTTTTGTTTTTGTTGGTGGTGGTTTTTTTGGTGATTAACTTCATGAGTGCTTTATATATTTTGGATATTAGTCATCTATCGGATGTGGGATTAGTGAAGATATTTTCCCAATCTGTAGCTTGCGAATTTGTCTAATTGACTATGTCTTTTGACTTACAGAAGCTTTCTAGTTTCATGAGGTCCCATTTATCAATTCTTGATCTTAGAGCATGAGTCATTGGATTTCTGTTTAGGAAATTTCCCCCCTGTGCCAATGAGTTCAAGGCTCTTTTCCACTTTCTCTTCTATTAGATTCAGTGTATCTGATTTTATGTTGAGGTCCTTGATCCACTTAGACTTGAGCTTTGTACAAGGTGACAAATATGGATCTATTTTCACTCTTCTACATACAGATTAGCAATTAGACCAGCACCATTTATTGAAGATACTTTCTTTTTTCCATTGTATATTTTTGGTGTCTTTGTCAAAGATCAAGTGACTGTAAGTGTGTAGTTTTATTTCTGGTCTTCAATTCTATTCCATTGATCAACATGACTGTCTCTGTACCAATACCATGTAGTTTTTATCACTATTGCTCTGTAGTAAAGCTCGAGATCAAGGATGGTGTTTTCCCCAGCTGTTCTTTTATATTTTTTGCCTTTCCATAGGAATTTGAGAATTGATCTTTTCATGTCTTTGAAGAGTTGTGTTAGGATTTTGATGGGGATTGCATTGAATCTATAGATGGCCATTTTTACTATGTTAATTCTGCGAATCCATGAACATGGGCAATCTCTCCATTTTCTGAAATCTTCTTTGAATTCTTTCTTGAGAGGCTTGAAGTTATTGTCATACAGTTCTTTCACTTGTTTGGTTAGAGTTACCCCAAGATATTTTATATTATTTGTGGCTACTGTGAAGGGAGTTGTTTCCCTAATTTCTTTCTCAGCCTGTTTAACCTTTGTATAAAGGAAGGCTACTGATTTATTTGAGATAATTTTATGTCTGGCCACGTTGCCAAAATTGTTTATCAGCTGGAATTCTCTGGTAGGATTTTTGGGGTCGCTTATGCTTTATTGCTTCTTTACCAATTTCTATCCCCTTGATCTCTTTTTGTTATCTTGTTGTTCTAGCTAACACTTCGAGTACTATATTGAATATATATGGGGAGAGTGGGCATCCTTGTCTTGTCCCTGATGTCAGTGGGATTGCTTCAAGTATGTCTCCATTTAATTTGATATTGGATGTTGATTTGCTGAAAATTGCTTTTACTATGTTTAAGTATGGGCCTTGAATTCCTGATCTCTCCAGTACTTCTAACATGAAAGGGTGATATATTTTGTCAAATGCTTTTTCTGCGTCTAAGGAGATGATCATGTGATTTTTTTTCTTCGAGTTTGTTTATATAGTGGATTATCTTAATGGATTTTCATATATTAAACCAACCTTGCATCACTGGGATGAAGCCTACTTGATCATAGTGAATAAATGGTTTTAATGTGTTCTTGGATTCAGTTTGCAAGAATTTTATTGAGTATTTTTGCACTGATATTCATAAGCGAGTTGGTCTGAAGTTATCTTTTTTGAGTGGGTCCCTGTGTGACTTAGGTATCAGAGTAATTGTGGCTTCATAGAACAAATTAGGTAGTGCTTCTTATGTTTCTATTTTGAGGAAAATTGGTATCAGATATTTGAAGGCCTGGTAGAATTAGGCACTAAATCCATCTGGCCCTGGGCTTTTTTTGGTTGGGAGGATTTAATGAATTCTTCTATTTCCATGTGTGATACAGGCCTGTTTAGATAGTTCACCTGTTTTTCATTTAACTTTGATATGTGGCATCTGTCTAGAAAACTACTCATTTCATCTAGATTTTCCAGTTTTGTTGAGTATAGACTTTTATAGTAGGATCTGATGATTTTTTGTATTTCCTCCGTTTCTGTTGTTTTGTCTCCTTTTCATTTCTGATTTTATTAATTTGGATACTGCCTGTTGGCTCTTTACTTAGCTTGCCTAGGGTTTTATCTATCTTGTTGATTCTCTCAAAGAACCAGCTTTGGTTTTGCTGATTCTTTGTATTGTTTTCTTTGTTTCTATTGTTTAATTTCAGCTCTTAGTTTGACTATTTCAGGCCTTCTATTCCTCTTGGGTAAGTTTGCTTCTTTTTGTTCTAGAACTCTCAGGTGTGCTGTTAAGTTGTTAGTGTAAGATCTCTCCAGTTTCTTTCCAGGAGACTTAGTGCTATGAACTTTCCTCTTAGCATTGTTTTCATTGTGTTCCGTAAGTTTGGGTATGATGTGTCAACTTTTCCTTAATTTCCAGGAAGTCTTTAAAAGTTTTCTTTATTTCTTCCCTGACCAGTTGTCATCGAGAAGAGAATTGTACAGTTTCCATGTGTATGTGGTCTTAAGCCATGGTGATCTGAAGGGAACAACCCTCAACAGATTCAATTTTTTTATATCTGTTGAGGGTTGTTTTGTGACCAATTGTATGGTCGTGCTGAGAAGAAGGTGTATTCTTTTGTTTTAAGGTGAAGTGTTCTGTAGGTAACTGTTAAATCCATTTGGTTCATAACCTCTCTTAGTTTCACTGTGTCTCTGTTTAGTTTCTGTTTCTATGACCTGTTTATTGGTAAGAGTGACATGTTGAAATCTCCCACTATTATTGTATGTGGTTCAATGTGTGTTTTGAGTTTTAGTAAAGTTTCTTTTATGAAGTAGGGGCATAGGTGTTCAGAATTGAGACCTACTCTTAGTGGATTTTCTCCTTGATGAATATGAAGTGTCCTTCCTCATCACACTTGATAAATTTTGGTTGAAAATCTGTTCTATTGGATATTATGATGATAACTCCTGCTTTTTTCATGGGGCCAATTGCTTGGAAAACCTTTTTCCATCATTTTACTCTGAGATAGTGCCTGTCTTTTTATTGAGGTATGTTTCTTGTATGTAGCAAAATGCTGGACCTTGTTTGTACTCCCAGTCTGTTAGCTTATGTGTTTTTATAGGTGAGTTGAGTCCATTAATATTGAGAGATATTAAAGAGAGATGACTTGATTCCTGATATGTTTGGTTTTGTAGATGACTTTTATGTACTGTGGTTCTCTCCTTCAGGCTTTGTTGGGAAATGATTTATATCTTGTCTTTTCTTCGGTATAGGTTCCTTCCTTATGTTGGAGTTTTTCTTTTAGGATCGTCTGTGGGGCTTGATTAGTACATAGATACTGTTTGAATTTGGGTTTGTCCTGGAATATTTTGGTTTCCCCATCTATGTTGATTGAGAGTTTTGTTGGGTATAGTCGCCTGGGCTGGCATTTTTGTTCTCTAAGAATTTGCATGACCTCTGACCAGGCTCTTCTAGCTTTCATAAACTCTGATGAGAAGTCTGGTATAATTCTGATAGGTCTCCCTTTGTATGTCACTTGGCCTTTTTCCCTTGTAGCTTTTAATATTCTTTCTTTGCTCTGTGAATTTAGTGTTTTGATAATTATGTGATGAGATTTTATCTTCTGATCCCATTTATTTGGTATTCTGTAGGCTTCTTGTACCTTTATGGACATATCTTTCTTTAGGTTGGGAAAGTTTTCTTCTGATTTTATTGACATTTTCAGGTCCTTTGAGCTGGGAATCTTCATTCTCTTCTATTCTGATTATTCTTAGATTTGGGCTTTTCATTATGTCCTGAATTTCCTGGATGCTTTGGGTTAGGATATTTTTATGTTTTGAATTTTCTTTGATAGTTGTGTCAATCTCTTGTACCGTATCTTCTACACCTAAGATTCTCTCTTCTATCTCTTATATTCTGTTGGTAATACTTGCATCTATAATTCCTGACTTCTTTCCTAGGTTTTCCATTTCCGGATTTGTCTCCATTTCTCTTTTCTTTATTGTTTTAATTCGACTTTTAGGTCTTTGATCACTTTATTCAATTCTTTCACCTGTTTACCTGTGTTTTCCTGTATTTCTTTCAGTGAGTTATTGATATCCTCCTTAAAGGACTCTGTTATCTTTCTGAGATAGGACTTTAGGACAGATTCCTGATTTTCAGATATGTTGGTGCATTCAGGGCTTGCTGTGGTGGGAGAACTGATGATGCCCAGGTATTTTGGCTTCTGCTGCTTATGGTCTCGTGCTTGTCTTTCACCATCTGGATATTCCTGGTGTTGGTCTGGTGACTGTCTGGAGTCTCTGTCTTTTGTCCCTGGGTTGCTTCAGGTCTTCTAGTAGGCCTGTGTCCCTGACTGTATCTGATCACCTGTGGGCTCTTCTAATGGGGGCTCTTCACAGCAGTAGCCCTGGCTGCAGTATCTCCTGGGAGGCCTTCAGACAACTGTTCTAAGTTCGGCAGGTCCTCAACTGCTCTGAGTGCACTCAGTCCTCTAGGAGGGATCAGGATATGGAGTCTTCATGGGATCAGACCAACTAAGGGTCTGCCCCAGCAACAAGGACTTGGCAGAAGACCGAAGGTTGTTTTTTTTGTTTGTTTGTTTGTTTTGTTTTGTTTTTTAATGTTTATTTGGAGTATATATTCTCCTTCTACCTAGAATCTCCTTTTCAAAATTATATTTCAGATAACTATTCAATTGTACATTCTCAAAGGAGCATACCAGGCAGACCTCTACTATATATGTGACAGTGGGAAAAGATGTAGTTAATCCTCACGATACTTGAGGCCCCAGGGAAGGGAGAGACCTGTTTGGGGGAAGCACCCATTGGAGGCAAGGAAGAGGAGGAATGTGATAAGGAACTGTGGGATGGGGGTGGGAGAGGGGGACCAACCACTGAAATATAAATTTAAAATAAAATAGTAGAGCCTGATGTAAAGGTGGAATAGGTTTGACCTCTCAACCGAGGCGGCATCTGTGCACCAGGAGTCACTTGGTGACTTTTAACATTCTAGTGGATTAACATAAATTTATATTTATAAAACAATATTTGTTTTATAAATATACAATATTAATATATATTTAATAAAACAATATATATGATATAATCAACTCCATTATCTGACTTCTGGAAAGTCAGGTAAAATGGAAGTTTCTTTTTGATATTATTTCCAGCCTACAAGATTTAATAATGTGTGGTTCAGAAATGTTATTTTATCCTTTACTACTCATTAACTGTTCATATATTTTAGTTTTGAATCTTGGTATCATGTTTATCTAACCTATTTATTATTGCTAGGCATTTATATAGTCTATGATTTGTGTCCCTTGGATTTTGAACCTTAAGTTTTTCAATTTACTTATTTTAAATATTATCCTTCTGAAAACATGTTGTCTGTCCCTAACAGATTTTCTTTTGTGTATGTTTATTTTCTTAGAGAAAGATTATCTCTAGATACTTTTATCAACAGACAATATTATGAAGCAGGTATACAGTGTATTTAATTAGATTTTCAATCTTTCTGGAATTGGTCTATCAGTGCATGGATCAGATATAGTTTTCTAAATTGTTTCTTATCTAAGTAACTATAACAACACTATCTAGAAATTTATTGTTATATGCATACATGTGTGTCTATGTGGGTATATGTATATATATATATATATGAAGAGTTTTCCACAGGGACCATAAGAGAAAGTCAGAATCCACAGGTACTGGAGTTACAAGTAGTTGATTTTTAATATAAACTTTATTGTGCATGTGATTAGCTGTACATTTACTTTCAGCATATGTTTAGGAATAGATTCCCTGGTTATAAGGGTTCCATATATCCTGCTATAGTACTTAACATTAAGAGTTTTCAAAAGAGATAATACAATCCAGGTGTCATTGATGATTTATAAGGTCACTAATTTTCCCTAATCTCACCAATAATTCACTTCATTCTAGCCATTGTGGTTGCTGAATAGCCATATTTATTTGAGAATATAACTTTTAAAAAAAGAACTAATGCTATCAGATAATTTGTAGTGTTTATCGGTGGTCTGGTTACACAGTTTTGTGAAAACAACTATATTTTGTCTAAATTTTTGTGCTTGTGATCTCTTTTTTGTGGGTGGGTAAAAAAGTATATATTCTCAGTGTGCAGATAATTTGAGTTGTTTGAGTTCTGTGCTACTATGTATGTGCATCCATTTATGTTCTCACTCCATTGAGTATAACATGTTAAGATAGCATCTGCTGGCCCCATTTGCCCAGGAGACAAGGTTGCACCTGTATACTGTCCAGCCAGTTGAATTCACTGATGACATCTTTTTTTATATCTCTTCTGAACAACGAGTGTGCTTAGTTATCTTCCTCAAGGAAGAAAATGGCCAGTATAGAAAACTGACTTACTGGCAGAATGCTGTAAATGTTTCCATTTTTCTGAGTATGGAGGGAACCCTATATGTTGCCAAAGATGTCTACTCCAACTACAGGGAAAGTCAAGGGAATGGCCTCCTTGGGGTGTCCCGAATCCCCTACAGAAGCTTCCTTCCTGTGTTTATATTTTCATCTATGCCTGCATTATACCTTGTCAAACAGTTTCCACAGTTAAGATGAATCACATCTAAATCCCACTAAAGACAAGAAAAATCCATTCCTGCGTGTCTTCAGATACAAATTATGGCATTTGTTTGATTTCCAAACTGGCAAAACATGACCTTTTCCTTGCCAGCATCTCCTTCAGCCATTTGGAATTTATACAGTATCATTCTTGCTTCTAAAGATTGGAAAAATGATTTTACTTATATTCCTGAAAATAAGTCCAAAGAGCAAGTATACTTAGGCTCCTCTCATCATATTGCTGCCTTGTGGGGTACGAAAAGTCCCAACAAAATATTCAGAACCAGACTGCCTTCCACATGGGGAGCATCCTCTGCATCACATTCAATGTAACTAAAATTTGTATCTTTTTGAAAGCAAAGCAGATTCTAAGAGAGTTTATCCACTCTCTGTTACAATACTCTCATAGTTTGTTTTAATTTTTTAAGTCTCTGAATTTTTCATATTATTTTGTTCTTTTATCATAAATTCTCTCTTTTTTCTCTCTACATGTATTTATGTGTATTGTCTCTTGAGCTTATTCATTTATTTCTGTTCTATTAGGCATAAACTTGCTGCAGAGCCAAAGCTGATTTGGATTCTTGATTTCCTTGCCTCCTGATGATAAGTATGCGTCACTATGTTCAACTTGAAGTTCACTTGAGTGAGACTCATCCAAGTATAAGAAAAACCTGAGCACAGTATTATTTCTTCCTTCTCCTATGGAGAAGACTAATGCCCAGAGATACTTCTAGTATCCTGCCAATGGATAAAAGTCTGGTTATCCAAGTATTAGAAGCTAAATGGAGCAAAGAAAAAAAACCACCAGCATTTGCATATAAATTGTTATTTCTGTTTCTTCATATAGCATTATGCATTAGCTCACAAGAGAAAAGTGCATGTGTATACAGCCTATCCACTCCAGACACCAATGTCTCCAGTGCACAAATGCTTACCTGGGATTTATTTTTAAACATCATCAGATCTTCTTTAATGACAAATTGCTTCACTCCTATTTCCATATGCACCACTGGTTTCTATTTTTTTGGGGATTATGATTTTAATTTTGGTTCTTTCACAGTGTTTTCTATTTCAAGGTTACTGTTGGTTAAATGGGCAGCCCATGGCCATCTGCTTTCTAGTTTCCAAAATGCCACCAAAATTGGTTGCTCTGTCATGATTAATCTAGGTCCTCAAAAAGCTTAATTATGATTATAGCAGTGTTTGAAAGAGTAAATTATATATATACATATATATACATATGTATGTATATATACATACATATATATATTAAATATCAAGAGTAAAATATATTCTCTTATAGAATTCTACATGGGAAAATGTAGTTTATTATAGAATATAATAAAAAAAGTAATTCTCACCCAGAAAGGTAAGATCCTGTTACCTCCAATGCTTTAATATAAAATATGAGCTAAAATGTATAGCAAAAGTAATTATTGGATGATTTTTTTTAGTCACCCCAAAAATCAAGTACCAGGGACCTACCAAATTTCCAAAGAATATCTGCTATATTTCCCATGCATCTACTATGATTCTATAGACAAGAATAACATTAACATAAGAAATTGAAGAAGTTATAGAACAACAAA
Source organism: Mastomys coucha (assembly GCF_008632895.1). Classification (NCBI taxonomy): domain Eukaryota; kingdom Metazoa; phylum Chordata; class Mammalia; order Rodentia; family Muridae; genus Mastomys; species Mastomys coucha. The sequence goes on from NW_022196912.1 coordinate 59,099,226, forward strand.
AATGTACTATACTATTAAAAATAAAAATAAGACACTATGGTTATCATAAGGAAGAGACAAGGAAGCTATCATGTGCTACCTGGTGTAAGTATAACTATGTAGTAAATGTAGCAAAGCATTAAACAAAAATATAGTCAATACTTGAGTATAACAGGATATGTAGAGGAGAATATATATCCTATTAGATGACATATGATCAGGAAAATAGTGGATGAGGGAAACAATATCACTGTTCTCCACGACCATTTCAGCACAGGCACACTGTACAGTACAATGGCCACACAGGGATAATCTATGACTGAAGTATACCTTCTGTAGAATTTCAAACTTTGGCTTCATAGTATGCTGAATTTCTTTACATTTTAAATAATCAAATTGTAAATACCAACATGAAGTTAATGACAAATATTTTGGACCACTGTGCTCTTTCACCAATTTGTTCAACAAGTAGATAGCAGATAAATAAAGAGAAGAAAGGAGACTCTAAAGAAAAATTTTCAACTGCAAACTTTGTATATTGGGAAGATTAAAATGTGAAAAATGGAAAATATTATTTAGCTGGATATTTGAGGGAAAGTGATCATGTATAATTGATGATTTTAAAAAATAATTGTGATCAGGCTGTGTGGTTACATTTAAGAATATTTTATATGAAACACTTATATAATATATCCATAAATTAAATTATAAGATTACTTAAATAGTATTCAACATAGTCCAAAATGAAATAAATGTCCAGACAAAGCAAAGAGCAGATGAAATGAAATTGTGATTTGTCCATTGTTGAAACTGGTGACGGATCTATAGCATATATCTATTATTCTCAAATACGCTTGAAAGCCAACACTCACATTATTACTTTAGTGTCCTGCCCGAGGCCCAGATATCTGGACTGTTTCATAAAACTAGGACTAAGATGCCACAAGGAAAAGAAAGAACATAGTCAATGTTTTAGAAAAAGTTCTGTATAGGCATTGTGTAAAGTGAAAGAGGACTCCCTTTTATTATTTGGAAGAGTTTATGAAACGATTATTTCAGAATTGATTGATCAATTAGCAGGCTTGGAAATTTGGGACTTACACATGAGCTGACACTGAAGGTGAAGAGGCAATTGGTACAAAAGACCATACCCAGTCAAGGCACTGTTCCCATGGCCCATGTAAGGTTAAGTAGAGCATTGTTTATCTACTGTGTGTTCAAAATGAAGCTTTCCCTTGAGTAGATATTCACTCCCAGTAAAGATCATTTGGAGAAGCCTTAGAGGGTGTCATTATATCTTAATAATTGTGATCAAATTGAGCAGGTGAGATTCATAAGATAATAGAAAACACAAAGACTGTGGTAGATAAAAATGTTTCTGACCAGTCTCTCAAAATTGCCACATGAGCTTTAACAAGTCTAAATGATTAAACATATTATTTTAATCACTAAACTCAGGATTGTACATTTACCTTTATTTTACTTCTTTATGATAAAGGGCAGAGTACAGATGACTAAAGACTATGTTTAACACATTAAAATATTTTACAACTTAAAAATTTCACTAAGTAAATTATTATCTTTAGCTCACATTTTAAAAATCATGTGTGTGTGTGTGTGTGTGTGTGTGTGTGTGTGTGTGTGTGTGGTTGTGTCAGTCTACTCATATGCTTATCTTTGCACACATGGAAGCCTGAAGTCAACTTCAGGTATCACCTTCTATTGCTCCCCACATGAGGTTTTTAAAGATATGATCTCTAACTTATCCTATGCTTCACTCTGGGTCGCCTCAATCTGCCTGCTCAGTTCCTCTATCTCTAGAGTTACAGGTACATGTTGTAATACTTGCGTTTATGTGGGTGCTGGAGAGCCAAACTCAAGTAAGTCTTTATGCTTGCACAGCAAGCACTTGACCCTCTGAAAATCTTAGACCTAAAAATATAGGTTTAATGGGTGCTTCATTTCCTTAAGTTTATACACAGCTGTGCCATAGACTTTAAAGCTAATTTGAGCCATCTGAATATGGTTTTCATTGTCACCCCATGTTCTAGTCTATTTTGCTTTTGTGTAGCTTTTATGTGTACAGAAGGAAGGGAGAGGGAAGGGGAGGGAGAGGAAAGTGAGAGAAAGAGAAACTGCCAGTCACACATTCTGTTGAGGATGATGGTTAAATTATTGCCTAAAATAGAATGCCAATTATAACCAGAGATTTCAGGAAATGAGGATGTATTTGTTTCCTGGGGCTGCTGTAGCAAATTACTACTGACTTAGAAATTCAAAGCATCAGAAATGCTTTCAGAGGTCTTATGATGCTTGTTCTATTCCTCTCTGCAATGAGCTCTCTGGCCTTGGTCTCTGCCTCTGTGGTTTTGCCCTATGAAACAGTCTCCTTTGTTTAAAGGGGAGCATATATAACCTCAAATCCCCTCAAACTATGCACCAGCCATTCTTTTTTTCTTTCTTTCTCTCTTTATTCTTTCTTTCTTTCTTTCTTTCTTTCTCTCTTTCTTTTTTGTTTGTTTTTTGTTTTGTTTTTATTAGATGTTTTCTTATTTACAATATCTCCTTTCCCAGGTTCCCCTCCAAAAGAAAAAATAAACATAAAATAAAATAAGAAAAAAATAAAAATAAAAACAAAACTAAACTAAACTAAAACAATCCCCTGTTCCCTCCCCCCTCCCCCTGCTCACCACCCTACCCTCTTCCACTTCCTGGCACTGGCATTCCCCTACACTGGGGCACAAAACCTTCACAGGGCAAAGGTGCTCTCCTCCCATTGATGACTGACTTGGCCATCCTCTGCTATACATATGGTGCTGGGGCCATGAGTCCCCCCATGTGTACTCTTCGGTTGGAGTTTAGTCCCTGCGAGCTCTGAGGGTACTAGTTAGTTCATATTGTTGTTCATGATAAGGGGCTGCAAACCCTTCAGCTCCTTGGGTCCTTTCTCTAGCTCCTTCATTGGGGACCCTGTACTCAGTCCAGTGGTTGGCTGTGAGCCTCTACTTCTGTATTAGTCATATACTGTCAGAGCCTCTCAGGAGACAGCTATCTGAGGCTCCTGTCATCCAGTACTTGTTGGCATCCACAATAATGTCTAGTTTTGATGACTGAATATGGGTAGGATTCCCAGTTAGAGCAGTCTCTGAATTGTGCTTCTTTTAGTCTCTGCTCCAAAGTTAGCCTCTACAACTCTTCCCATGGGTATTTTGTTCCCCCTTTTAAGAAGGAATGAAGTATCCTCATTTTGGACTTCCTTCATCTTGAGTTTCGTATGGTTTGTGGTTTGTATTTTGTGCAGTTAGATCTTCTAGGCTGATATCCACTTATCAGAGAATGCATACCATGTGTGTTCTTTTGTTGATTGGGTTACCTCACTCAGGATGATATTCTCCAGGTCCATCCATTTCCCCAAGAATTTCATAAATTCATTGTTTTTAATAGCTGAGTAATACTCCATTGTGTAGAAGTACCACATTTTCTGTATCCATTCTTCTGTTGATGGACATCCCAGAAATAAACACACAAACCTATGGCCACTTGATCTTTGAAAAAGAAGCAAAAACCATCCAAAAGACAGCATTTTCAACAAATGATGCTGGCTCAACTGGTGGTTAGCATGTAGAAGAATGCAAATAGATCCATTCCTATCTCCTTGTACAAAGCTCAAGTCCAAGTGGATCAGGGACCTCCACATCAAATCAGATACACTGAAACTAACAGAAAAGAAAGTGGGGAATAGCCTCAAGCATATAGGCACAGGGGAAAATTTCCTGAAAGAATTGACAAATGGGACCTCATAAAGTTGCAAAGCTTCTGTAAGGCAAAAGACACTGTCAATAGGACAAAATGGCAACCAACAAATTGGGAAAAGATCTTTACCAATCCTATATCTGATAGAGGGCTAATATCCAATATATACAAAGAACTCAAGAAGTTAGACTCCAGAGAACCAAATAACCCTATTAAAAAATGGGGTACAGAGATAAACAAAGAATTCTCAACTGACAAATTCTAAATGGCCGTGAAGGACCTAAAGAAATGTTCAACATCCTTAGTCATCAGGGAAATGCAAATCAAAACAACCCTGAGATTCCACCTCACACCAGTCAGAATGGCTAGGATAATAAACTCAAGTGACAGCAGATGCTGGCGTGGTTGTGGAGAAAGAGGAACACTCCTTCATTGCTGGTGGAATTGCAAGCTGGTACAAGCACTCTGAAAATCAGTTTGGCGGTTCCTCAGAAAACTGGACATAGTACTACCTGAGGACACAGCTATACCACTTCTGGGCATATACCCAGAAGATGCTTCAGCATGTAATAAGGACACATGCTCTACTATGTTCTTAGCAGCCTTATTTATAATAGCCAGAAACTGGAAACAGCCATCCTTTCTTTGTGTTCTATTTTTAAGCCATGTTACCAGTGTTTGCAATACTTTCCTGTCAGTTACCTATGTATGTAGTAGGTAAAGACACCAGTGAAAAACATGGCAGCATAGTGAGTTTCAAGCCAGCTAGGGGACTATCAAACATCATAAATGAAATATAAAAGGAAAGTAAAAGGTTCATGGGGGATAGTGGGGTAAGGCACAGTGGGAGAAGGAAGGGAAGAGAACTCTCTACAGTCCCTCCTGGATAAGAGTATCTCTATTGGCTTTATTAGGAAGGTTGATTGGATCCGTGAACCATACTTAGCAGACATTTTCCAGCAAACCATGGGTCCTCCCTCCTGAGCACATTTTAAAATCTAGATAGGCTAGAAACCCCTACAGAAAATCCAAATGCAAATTCCACTTTGTTTATAGCTTCATTTGAGTTTATCTTCTTTGCTCTTTCTTTTTGCTTCATGTAATAAGTAGAAACCAAACTACATGTTTCTTACTTTACTCAGCTAAATACGTGAGCTCACTGCTTGCAAGGTCTGCTTTCCTGTCTGCCAGGTTTTCTGCCACCATATGGTAAAGAACAGTCTTCAATATCAGTTTTTAATATCGTATTTCTCATTTCCTCCTGAGACCTCTGAAAAACAAAATAATGTCCATATTTCCACTAAATCTCCTCAAGGAAATATAGGATGCCTTCAAAACACCTTGGATTACCCCCAGCTCCTAGCCATGGCTTCATTTTAAGACTTTTCTACAGTCTCAGCATCTCTACAGCAGCATCCCACTTGCCAGTATGAAAGTTCGTATTGCACTCCTAGGATTGCCGTAACAACTCCTACAAACCCGGTGGGCTAAAGCCACAAAAATTTGTTCTCTAAAGCTAGAGGCAAGGAATCTGAAATAAAAGTGATAGCACTGCTACATTCCCCACAAAGAAATATGTTCTCTTTTTTCCTTCAGCCTCTGTTGGCAATATTCTGCAGGCTTTAGCTAGCAGAGCCAGCTGCTGCGTCCTTGGCTTCCACATGTGTACATGCAGATAGCCCTATTGTGTCTTTCCTGAATATACACCCATTTCTTGTTTACTATTCCTGAAACAGTAGGACATAACAACTGTCTACAAATATGTATATTACCTTTATGTGTGTGTATGTTATACTGTCCAATGCAAAGGTAATATACATATTATATATATATATATAAAATATTGCCCATATATGTACATAATATTTATATATCATATATGAAGTTGTTTAAATTATACAACAGAATTTTCATAAATCATAAAAGGAATATTATGTATTTTCCATAGGGAGCTTGTACCCTGACAGGTTTTGCTAGCTGTGGGGCAGGAAAAACTGAAAGCAGTCTTTTGCAGTTGCCAAGGGGAGAGTGGGTACATCATGACCTCTACCTCCGACACTGCATTATCTGCTTTGTCTTCTTTCTCAGATCTATAAAGCAAAACCCTGGCCCAGTCCTGCAACAGCATCTGTAAGTTATGAGGTTTGGGGTCCACCCGAGCAATTCTAACTGATCTCATCTCACAATTAAGTTAATTGTATCTGAAAAGACTTTTTTCTCTCAAATAAGGTCACAGAGTTGCAAAGAGATATAATATATACATTGTTGGAGGCCTCCACTCAACTTAATATAATGTTCTATATAGGTATATGTATAAGAACTGTATGCACTTTGGGGATGAATAAATGAGGGTAAATAGAGCCGATTGTAATTCTACAAGACTGAAATGAACTGGATATGAGAGAAGCTCAGTGATGATGTTAAAGTTCAGCCTATATACAAACTTAGTATATTTTTCAGCCATATATTCAAAACTGATGTAAATACTATATTTAATCAGAAAATATTTACGGAAGCAAAGAAATCTTCCCCCAACTTTGATAAAGGGTGGTTGTCAAACCAAAGACACATGTGAAACCAACCAGAATTAAACCAATCTGGGATGCATCATCCTCTCAGGAATTACAATCACACCTTATTCCTGTTTCTGATAGGCAGTAAATTTTTCTTCTATAGGTACTAACATCTCATTTCTTGATTGGAAAATACAAGTCAAAATGAACTAAATTCCTTTGCTCTGGGACAAAGACAAAAGTAAATATATTCTAAAAGTAAAGGAAATGTCTTCATAGGTTTAAAAAGAAAACACGAAGCCCGGTGGTGGTGGTGCACTCCTTTAATCCCAGCACTTGGGAGGCAGAGGCAGGAGGATTTCTGAGTTAGAGGCCAGCCTGGTCTACAGAGTGAGTTCCAGGACAGCCAGGGCTATACAGAGAAACCCTGTCTCGAAAAACCAAAAAAAAATAAAAAAAAAAAAAAAAAAAAAAAAAAAAAAAAAAAAAAAAAAAAAAAAAAAAAAAAGAAAGAAAAAAAAAAAGAAAAGAAAACACGAAAAATCAACATTTCTCTAGTTTCTTTGTGCTTGAGTGTTAATACACAAGAGATACTAATTCTTGAATTTTAATTCATTCTAATAGAAATTTTCACAAATTGTTTAAGGACATGTATTGAGCCCTAGCCTATGTGTCTGCAGAGAGGATAAAGCCCAAATTCAGACTTGTAGGGACTGTGTTTTGTATGTTCATGTCAAGGATTAATGCTCTCAGGAAATGTTACTAACATTTTAAAACCTACATGCACCCTGGCATCCACCTCATTCCTTGAAATAACTATACTATAAAAGTAGAACTCTTTTGTGAAATGATGTGAAAGAAATAATCACTGCTGAATATGGGGAATTCTTACCCTTAACAAGACAAATGATGTGGAATATTTTATTTTCCTAGATTCTGGTTTGAATTTTTCTATGTAGAAAATTGCCTTTATTGAGAAAATAATTTTCCCATTGAAATTTGAGCCCCAATGTTTGATAATGTTTGAATTTATACATTGTGAGAAAGAGAACAGAAACTGCTTATTAACTCATAAGAGAAGTACAGAGCTGTTCCTGGGAAGGGGTAGAAGAAGAAGTCAATGGAAGAAAAGCACAAACCTCAGGATCAAAGAACCTATCCAAGAAAACAAGTGACAGTTCACAGAGTGGGAGTGTATATTTGCAAAGCATGTATCTGATAAAGGTCTAGTATCCATAATACACAAAAAGCACTTGCAACTCAACATCAAAAAAACAATCCAGAGATACAGATGCGGATGCTCACAGCCAACCATTGAACTGAGCATAGGGTCCCCCATGGAGGAGGTAGGGAAAGGACTGAAGGAGCTGAAGGGGTTTGCAACTCCATAGGAAGAACAACAATATCAACCAATCAAAGTCCCCAGAGTTCCCAGGGACTAAATCACCAACCAAAGGGTACACATGGATGGACCCATGGCTCCAGCTGCAAATGTAGCAGAAGATGGCCTCATCTGGGATCAATGGGAGGAGACACTCTTGGTCCTGTGAAGGCTCAGTGCCCCATAGAAGGTAAATGCAAGGGTGATGAGGTAGGAGTGGGTGGGTGGGTAAGGAAGCACCCTCATAAAAGCAGTGGGAGGAGGGATGGGATAGGGGTTTGCTGAGAGGAAACTGGGAAAGGGAATAACATTTGAAATGTAAATAAAAATATCCAATAAAAAATAAAGAGAAAAAAAGATAATCCAATTTAAGAAGAGACTAAATTCTTAAGTAATCATTTCTCCAAGTACAATAGGCAAATACACAAAAAGTTCAACATCACTCTCTTTCATAAATGAAATTAAAACTAAATTGTGGTATTATTTTGCATCTACTTGCTTGGTTTGATTATAAATAAACAAGAAATGAAAACTTACAAGGTGGTGGCAAAAATATGGAGAAACTGGAGCCCTTGTGAATGGCTGACATAAATGTAAAATGATACTGTTGCTAAAGAAAACTGACATTTCCTAGTTCCTTGATAAGTTAAATATAGATTTACTTTACTATAAGATCTAGAGATATAACACCCATGTTCATAGCCAAGTGATTTTTAAGTCAGTTATTGAAACAAATATTGAATACAATGTTGAGAACACTACTATCTATAATGACCAAAAAAATGGAAAAAAAATAAATCCCCGTAAATTGATAAGTAAATAATCAAACTATAGTGCATATAAACACTGGGATAAACAGATATAACAACTGAATCATGGTACCTTCAAGAAAATATACAAACAGATACAAGCCAGGTGTGAATGCTACATAGTGCATGATTGTATTCAGAAATATTAGCAGCAAAAAATGTCATGTAATCAGAAGTTAAAGAGAGGAAATTGGAGAGTAACTGCCTAATTTATGGGTTTATTTCAGTAGTCATATGAAAATGTTAGTGAATTAAATAATATTAATGGCTCTATAACACTTGCATATTAATTAGAAATAATAATTAAGTTTTGTATATATCCATTTTAATACCACAAAAATAAATATAAAAATGAAAATATTTAAGGAGAAATACCAGAGGAAAAGAAACGTAGGGTATTTCTGTGTGATCTGTGCAGTGCTTCTATTTTATGATCAACATGAAAATACTGTGGACTCTTGTAAAGACAATAGAAAATCAAATTTTTACAATTTTCCTCAATTTATTTGGAAAATCAGTGCCTAGACTGAATGAAAGTTATGCCAGTATGATTAACCTGTGCAGTGGTAGGCACATTTAACATACATATTTAACTTTAAACTACTGAGCACTATGTATGTATCAAGATGATAGGTCTTGACCCTCTAAAATATATAATAAAATCACTATGAGGATTTAACCGGTCAGTCATTCTGTTTGCAAATTCATGCTGTGTTCTTTATCCTCCAACCCAAACTGACACATCCGTCTAAACCTCCAGGACTTTTTCTGATCCCTGCCAGAGAGTTCCAGAAAGAATTATACTCATCATCCGAGCAAGGACACCAGCCCTGAACAGTGAAATGTTTGCCAAATTAGTGACCCAACATCTTCTGAATATCAGGCTACCCTCCACTGTTTACATCAAAATAAGGACATTTCTGTCAGCATCTGGGCACCAATATATACACACACATATGTGTTCGTGTGTGTGTGTGTGTGTGTGTGTGTGTATACACATGGGGTCATCCCAAAACTTCCTAATTCTATGTCATGATAGATATTTTTCATCTAGTTTGTCTATGACTAGTCTCTTGTCTTCTGTTTTCCAGAACACTGTTGTATCATCCTGGTTCAGAAACTGTGACTGCTTCTACCCTTACTCAATATTATAATTATTTTTAAAATAAAAGAAATCTTAATGGCTAACATTGAACTTGGGCTGTGTACCGGGAAGAAAACGAAACATTTTAAGAATCTGATTCACTTGTGCTAGAAGACAAGCAACTTAGATTTGTAGAAATCAAATTTACTTCCAAGAATCATGAAACTAGTTAACTGTTGAGATAGAACTTGAACTTGTGAGGCTGTAGTCCCAAAAACATGGATTTTGAATCCCTACCACATACTGTGAGCTGCATGCCCCATTGCTGCACTTTGGACATGGTGTGAGTGAAATCATGGCTGCTAGAGAATCACAGCAGAAGGGAAGGTTTGGTGTGGGTCTCAACAGGACCATGTATTCTAGGTCACCACCAACCAGAGGGTTTCAGCTTTCCTAATACTTCACGAAGTCCAAAAAGATTTTATTGGAACTCATGACATGTTCTATAGTAATTCAATGATACAGAATCACAGACATTGTAAAAATGTTACTGCGGCTGTAGGGAACACAGGCTGTCGTGAGTGTATAAAATCCTAAGTGAATGCTGTTGTTGATATAAGCTGGCACTGTCAAGTACCCTATCCTCAGAACCATGGGGAGAGCAAAGCCTTCCCTTCTGGTCTATGTATGGATGTTAAGAGTGAGTTCAGAAAATGCCCATCACCCCATCACAGCTTTATTCCTTATAAATATTAATGTCCTCTATTCCTCTACGGGGACATAGCCTACTGAAATTAGAAAAACTTGTCTCCTCTATACAGCTGTGTCTCATAATTCTATCTCTCATAGTTTATCTGTATGGAATAACCTAGTCTCCAAGCTTAGATAAGGGCAATAGCCCCTCTGTGCTCATTTCTATATAACAAACACCCTGAAGTTAGAAATACGTAGGCCAGACTGCACAATCCCAGCTTTTGGTTGCTGCACCTGTCTTTGCTTTATTTCCTCCCTAACCCAGTCAGCTCAGTCTGTCCTAGGAGCCATGTCCAATGGGACATTTGACTACATGGTTTTTGATGCAGACAGAAGTCTAAGAAGCTTAGTAAGTTTTGCTTGACTTCTCTTCCAAGCTGTTTGCCTTAGGCTTTCAGTAAGTGCTTAGAATATGTGGAGTCAAGGCCTCTCAGGGTTTCTCTCTAAAAAATACAATCCAGATAAAGCATCCACATGTGCTGATAATCCCAATTGTTTCAACAATATTTTGAAACAAGGGAAGTATTTCTCAAATGATATCTCTAAAAGTCTCGAATTATACTATATTTCTGTTCTAATACATATTACTTAGTTTAACATTCTGTAAATGGTTATGGCATTTGGTAAAATGTTTAAATTAAGTCATTACATTCTGCTATACCCAAGTTGTCTACCAAGTTTCTAGGGTAATGATAACTCAAATAAAGACAATTAGAGGTCCTAAATACAATAAAATTTCATCAAGAATTATTTGCTTATAGAAAATCTTTACTATAAATGGCTATGTAGAGTAATTTCATAGCTATTATGTCGTTCAGGTTGTATAGAACCAGAGGAAAGTATTAGATGAATTGTGGTCACATTTGATTAGATTTAGACCCAAGGGAATAATTCCATACATCAAGGTAACTGGAGAATGAGCTCACCTCCAGTATTTGTCCCTGATGAATTTCACTCTCTATCGAACATGAACAGTTAATTTTTAAGGAGGATACATGCATAAGACTGTTAGAGGTGAACCTATTTAATCTCACTCTTTTCTATAAAATGTATTTCAGACCTAATCACTGGATACCAGAAAATAGCCTCTGCTATTAAAGTAAGTCAGTAATTTATAGGACCCTGACAATGTAAAATTGCCTAGCTTGCAAATCTAAGGGAAAATTTAAAAATTAGTAACACAGGATGATATATTCTTGTCAGAAAAATAAATAAATACTGTGCTCTAACTTACATGTGAAATGTTTATAATGATCTTCATTTTATTTTTTATTTATTTTTCCTTATTTGTATTTTCAAAAATTATTAATGTTTTGATTTTCTTATAAACTCAAGACTTTCCAAGGAAATGTAATCATGGTCTTGGTATGTTCTAGCTATTATTTTAGTGGGAACAGTAATACATAAATTCAAAGAAGAATAAAAGAAGAAATAAATTTTGTTTTATGGGAAGCATTTGTGAAATGACTGATTTACTTTATCTCATTATAACACCAACAAAAGGTGTTCAAGGTAACTGTAAAAGGATTTCAAAGCAGAACTTCTTTAGTCTAATCTGACTTCTTGATGGTAGAGAGTGAATTAAGTGCCTCAATAAAGTGGATTAACCAGAGGACTGGCTGTCCCTGTACTTTGCAGATATAAACTCAGAACACATATCAGTAATAGTGAAGTTGAAGAAGAGAAGAGATGGGGGGAAGAAATTTGCTATCAAATAAGATGAGACACAGGAGCATACACCTAGTTATGAATGCAGTCAGTTAAAGATCAAATGACTTGTCAAAACATACCCACCAGTGCAGTAATGGCAGAAATGTCATGGGAGTAGCAAACTACTTTCTGATTGGATTTAACTAGCTCCACAAAATGAATCCCATACATGGCATTACTAATGGGGCCAAAACCTGTGTCAACAAAAGTCATGTGCCCTGGAGGAAAATCTATGACTATTATTTTACTAAATCAACATAGCATTACCTATTTCTAATGAGCTTCCATTATACCCATAAATTAAAAGATCTCTCAGCCCTAATAAGAGAAGCTTCTATTTAGTAGATTGTGGTTAACATAGAGAGATGTGGCCTGTCCTGATACAGAGAATAAAAAACAGTAGAATGCCCACATCTAAATGGGACATGTACCTCACTCCCCTTCTCCCAAGGTTTAAGTATAATTGTAGGAAATTTGAAAGAAAGACTGACAGAACAAGAGGTTTTGGGTAGCTATAAGGAAACACTGTTTTCTGGAAACAAAGGACAAATGTACACATGGACTCACAGCATTTCTGACAGCATACAACCTCAAACAAGCCACAACATAAGTGATGGACACCTGTTCCGGTCCACAGTGGTTTAAAGGCCTCTGGTCTTCACCTCTACTAATCTTCACAAAAGCCTATTCTTAAACCTTTCAAGCACATTTTCATGCAAATAACTATTTGATCTCACAATAGTCCTCCAGAAGGGAGGATAATTATTATAATAGTTATTTTATCAAACTGGAAAATAAAACTTCAACTGAATTATTTGAATGATGACAATGGTATGAATTGTAGGAAGAAGACCTTGAATATGAGTCTCTGCCTCACAGTAAAACATTCTTCAGGGACCCTCTAAAAGAGTAAAAGAAAGTCTTTGTAGTAAAACAGATAAAAAGGAATTAGATAACCATTTGTGTACAGAAAAAGATATGCCAAATAATTTTCAGTTTTCACTACTTTTCAGTTTAATATTCACTATAATTTAGTCTCCTTTCCTTTAGCTATACAAATGCCTCCAAGACTCTCTTCTGAGGAGAATTGTTTATTTGATGATTTTGATTAACTTCTTTTTAAAAATTCTGTCTTTGGGCTTTCCTAACTTTTAAGGTGGAAAAATACTAAAGATTTTTCAAGTTAAATTTTACAGCTTAAGTCTATGATTGGTGCCAAAATTCAATAATATTGTTGATTCCTAAGGAAATTTTCTAAGGCATTCTCTATGAAAGTTCCAGAAGACTGTAAATATGGAAAGACAATTCAGTCAACAGAACCAAACAATGGATTTTAAACAAATAGGTTTAAAATTTTCTGTCTTCATTAAACTATCATACAGATATTTAAGTTGTGATAAATTATATACTAACCATCATCAAAATGCTCACTTACTTAATAAAATGACTTTAGAATTGTTAAGAGGTTGAAATATCAAAGAATCTTTATAAATATAATTGCCTATTCTTTTAAATTACTGGCTTTCCTTCAGCTAATGCCTACAACTACTGCCCTTTTGTGTGCAATGCAATTGATATTATACACTATTTTAAAATACTATGATCTTTCATTTAATGAAACTGAACATATGACAAATCAGGGGCAAACTGCAAATTCAGCAGTTGGAACATGGAGGCAATGGATTCTAAAAACAAGCTGACTAGCTAGACTAGTCGTATCAATGAGCACTGTGTTCAACTGAGAGATGCTGCCTCAGTGAACTCAGAGCATCCATACACACATGCATACACAATAGAAACTCAGACACATTAAACAAAAAACAGAAAAAAATGACAATGTTATAATGACTCATTTATACATATATGTATAAAGTTATCAAACATACATGAGTACATATGTCCTTCATAGAGAAACACACAACAATGTAATCCCACCAACTGACAAGTTCACAGCTTCTAAGGAGCACAAACACATATTCTCACAAAAGTTGCCTATTAAGTTTACATTAATATTTTACCAAGCACTTGTCATATTTTCACTATATTACCATCAAAGATTTAAACATAAAAGAACTTTCTTCAATGAAATACTCACATAAAATGAGAGTCAAATGTTTTTTCCTTATTGCTTTTTCTCAATTTTATATTCTATTTGTGGCTAGATATGCAAATTTCATTAAAATTAGAAATATAGCCAAAGGGTTTTTCATCATCATAGAAATTACATTTTAGAAGGAAATTAATATAAATATCATTTTATTTTTAACCTTTTGCATTATGGATATTTTAAAGCACAAGCTAAAGTATAGGGAATCATAGGACAGATACTATTTCCATCCACATCTTGAACAAACAGCTACTACTGTTTTATTTCTCTACCTGTGATCCTTTTGAAATGAATTTTAGTTCTCTTGGGGACTCTTCTGTAAATACTTTACTATATAATCGAAAAAGATTACTCTTTCCAAAACTCTAACCACACTATTGCAACCTTTCAAATTAATCACCTCTATATTACCACTGTTCAGACATTGTACAAATGCCTGCAGATTTCCCATACATTTTCTGACTGTGTGCTTATTTCTCTATCTGTTATACTTACCATAAACTCACAAACCAATAATTAGGCTCTAAATTTCTACTGTATCAAAACACACGTGGCTCTGAGATGTTAACAAATTGTTCCTAGTCTCTTTGTACCCTGACCTCTTGGGTACTTTAATTGTGTATTTTCCTTGCTGATATACACATTTACCACAAAGTTCCAGACTGAAAAATGCTAGTTATAATTTCTTTGTTTCTGTCCATTAACTAGTTATGCATGTTTTTATACAGTAAAATATATTTATTTGCTGCTTGTTTAGTTTTGGGTACAAATATTCTAAAAAAGAGGGTAAATTATTTCATTTTCCATTATATTACCTATATTTGGAATTAAATGTTTCCCTAGAATTTTTCAAGTGTGAGTAAGAAGAAGTTTAATTTTAAAATTAATATTATTATGTTTAGTGCAATGAGTCATATAATACCTATTATTCTTTGTGATTAGAAAAGGGAAGAATCCTAAGTTTTGTGTCTAAGGTTTTTACACCTCAAAAATCTTCAGAAACCTTCTCAGTTTCTACTAAAGAGGAACTGGCTTCCTGGTAAAAGTGACTATTACACAAGTACTAAGATCTAAGTTCAGATATACAGCCTGCTTATAAAAGCTTCATCTATAATCCTAGTGCTAGTGAGAAGGAGATAAGAGCCACTGTAGTGCTTGCTGGCCAGATAATCTAACTGAAGAAATGAGAACAGGTTCAGTGAGAGACCTGTCTCAAACAATAGCTGTAGAGTGATCAAGGAAGACACTCTATATCATTCTCTAGAACTCATACAAATGCACACATATGTGTACAGTTCCTGAACATATGTGCATAACCTACACCAACATGTGAATTTATCACATACACATACACATGTTCATGATCATGCAGTCATACACATGGAGAGAGAGAGAGGGAGAGAGAGAGAGAGAGAGAGAGAGAGAAAGAGAGAAAGAGAGAGAGAGAGAATGAGACTTTCACCAACCCTTGATGCACTTGCTTTCATAGAAATTTTAATTGGGGCTTCATATATTTGCTCACTGATCAGTGAACTTTTAATGACTTTCCAGATCTACACCTTCAAGACTTCATTGTAAATATGAAGTCGAAGCCATATATATGTATGTATATACATATATATATATATATACACATACATATATGTGTGTATGTATACATATATACATATGTATATATATTTCAATCAGTGTTTGAATCTGATATAGTATCATATAAATAGAATATGACTTTCATTCCTCTCATGTATTTTATTATTTGTTCATCTAATAATGCCTTCATAATGCAAGAAGAAATTAAAATTATCTTATTTGTATTTTGCCATAACAGTGTGACTTTATCCTCTCTTGTTCAAAGTTCTTATTTTTCTGATCTGAATAAAATTTCCCTTCTCTTTTTAGCTGTAATTACTGTGCAAAAAACTTTTAGCTTTCATATTTGAACATAAAGTTGAACAGTATCTCTGCCCTTCTCCTGAACAATGAAAAATCAAATTATTCTTAATTATGTATGTAATTTCCCCAAGAATTCCAACACTTCACTTCTTTATTGATTACCTATAATACCATAAAATGAGTGTTTCCTAGTTTCCTACATGGCCAAAAGCAACTTGGGGTAGGAAAGGGCTTATTACATCTTACAGATCACAGTCTATTTATCCAGGCAAACCAAAGCCTAGAAAGATGAAGGGAGGAACTGAAGTAGAAGCTTGGAGAAATGAGGAACACTGCTTACTCCCTTGCTCTCCATGACTTGTTGAGACTGCTTTCTTATTGTACAACCAACGACCACTTGCCTAGGAATAGCACCACCATCAGTGGGTTGGGCCCTCTCTAAACGTTAATCAAAAATAAATAAATAAATAAATAAATAAATAAATAAATAAATAAATAGCTTACAGAGTTGACTACAGGCCAATATGATGGAGGTAATTCCTTATCTGAGAGGTTCTCTCCTCTCAGATAAATCAATTTTGGGTCAAGCTGACAAAAACTAACCAGGATAAGGTGTCAATATGCTAATATACATATGTTAATATTTACAATGTTTACCTAATTTTATATATCATGTTCTTTGTCATTCAAGACAAGTTTTTGAAAATTATTCTTTTTATCCTCAAATAAATCATTTGGAAATTTATCTGTAATATGCAACTAGATGCCCTCCATCCACCCACCATCCACTAAATAATTTTAAAGGTTAGAGTAGAAATTTCTTCTCTGATTCTTTGCTTATGATCAATACCTTGACAATTGTAAACTGCTGAAGGGAGAGCAAGCAATAAAGAAGAAAGCCACTTATGTCTAGCACCTGCCAGCTCTCCACCAGGACCATCCTCAACACAAGCACTTTCTCTACTATCAGATGTTTTTATTTCCCTCAAAGTAGAAGTTGAAACCAGAAAGCCTCACCATATAATTCCATGCTAATGAAAACGTACAAAGGGAAAATTTTCTCATAGCCTTAAAACAGCCACAGAACTTCTCTTCCAGCAAAACACCATGTATAAAAGTGAATTATTAATATTAACATGAATATATATTCTTGTCTCTACCTACTTTTAAAAACTAGAAAATTTTGCTTACTTATCTATAGACATTAATATAAATAAATAAGTTAATTTATCTATCTATCTAGATATAGATTTACACATGCATACATACATACGTATCAGTCTATAAGGTTTTAATATTACCTAATTAAAAGCTTGTTTTTATCTTTGTGCATAGGAAAATTACCCACTTCATTCTATCAATGTTTTCTTCTTGACTCTGTTAAGTATTAATTTATTGTAGGGCCTTACTGGTGTTATTGCTTTGACTTGCTTTTCTCGTTTCTATAGGATCTCTTACTTTCAATATTAGTTTGGCTTTGACAAAGATCCTCAAGGTGTAGCCCAGATCTACCTCAAACTCATGATCCTCCTTCAAACTCTCATGTGCTACAAGTACAAGCCTATGACTGCTGAACTTTTTTTGAAGTCCTTTACACTACTCTGTCCTTACATTATGCCTTAGTTCTCCTTGAGGTTTCAGAATAAATCTTAAGTCTGTTTGTTTAGAAGTACCCCAGCTTTCTCCACAAATTATTTCAAATACTACTCTTAATCATTTTTGCCAGAGTATGAACTTGGCCATCACTAAGTACCATGTCCTTAAGCAAAAAAATCATATGTACATACACAAGACACACACACATATTCAAACTGTGTAAAACTATTATAATACTGTGCTGTATTTTTCAAAGATGAAGTCTATGGCCACAGACCCTACCCTTCACATAGCAAAGATGAAGAATGATTTCCATGTATTTGTCCTCAGGCATTTGACCTCCTGCTAAGAAAATTCTCTATATGAAACTAAGTATTAAATCATACTTTCATTGACACCAAATTATGACCAATCAATTTAAGAATATAGAAATAATTACTGATATGAAAATTCCGATCAATGGAATGGTATTAATGATGTGAGTATTATTCAAATGTGGAATATTTAAGTTAACCCTAATTCA
The DNA here is from genome assembly GCF_008632895.1 of Mastomys coucha. NCBI lineage: Eukaryota > Metazoa > Chordata > Mammalia > Rodentia > Muridae > Mastomys > Mastomys coucha. Next base: position 59,117,327 of record NW_022196912.1, read on the forward strand.
GAGTGATTTTAATGTACTATAAAGGTACTATAAATACAATCCTCTGCTCTTTTCTTATTACTGTTACATGTTGGTAGTTCAATAAGGGAAGGATTGTAGCAATAATTTTATGAACAGATGACTTCTCTTTCCAATGCCATTGGGATGTAAAAGTAATTTTAAACTACTAATCATTGCAGAAACCCATTTTCTTTCATGGAATTTTAAGTCTTGATTATAAAATTTCTTCTGATATTACATCATACAGTAAAATGAAGAAACCTATCAATAGTATTTAATTGTTGTTAACTCACAAAAAATAACCTATATAAATAATTTCTCATTCATCATGAAGGTAGTATTTAACAATTCACCAAAGTACAATTCTTGTAGCATCTAAAATAAGGGCCCAACCAAAGAACACAAGAGGCAGTGAGACAGGCTATGAACTTTATCAAAAGTTAATAATAAGCAATGTTGGGTTTGTGGGAGTATATTATTTATTAGATTTTGTTGTGTTGAATTCCCTTTGACTTTATAATTTATAATAAATATCTAAAATGAGTTTATCATTTATAATAAATGAAAAAGAGACAAAAAGCATAGATTTAAATTAAGAGTTAGAAGGAGCTGTGTCTCTATTATATTTAAACATGACTCTGACCAGCAGAATCAATAATCCTTAGTCATCAATGAAAAATCTTGATGAATTGTTATCATTGGTAAGAATTTAGTATAAAATTGACCAGCAATTTCAAGTGCATGCTGTGCTTATTGACTGACACTCATCTTTGGATTGCTTCTATCAGGTCACTAAAGCTCTTTCTCTGACTCAGTCTCTGAGCTTGTCACAGAGAGACAGACAGCTACATCAGTATTTTCTTAGAAGGTCACAAAACCCAGAAAGTGTTATTTGATGTCTAATGCAATTGTTTTGGCCACGGCTTCTAAAAACTGAAAGGTATTTTATGAGGAAGTCATTTCAAGAAAATGAGGTGTTTTCAGTGAATAATGGAGAAGGGGAAGAGGAAGAATAAAGGAATATGAGCCATGAACTTCCCAGCACTGTGGGGAACTAGAAGCTGGTCCTACTGAGGAACTACCAGGAGACCTAGATTCTTCTCAAATATAGACCCAAAGGCAGGAAATAATAGAGGACTAAAAATGCCTTCCAGTTTCTATATCATGAATGCCAAGTGCTATTTCATGGGATACTAATGTCTTTACTCTTCTGAGATCATGCATGTGCCTTAAAGGTAGCCCACAGAGGCAACAGGGTTCACTATGTGGCTTGATAATCAAATTCAGGTCAGTTCTCAGTAGGTTTGTCATAAGGATGGCACAATTGTTGAGGATAAAGGGATGCCAGGCCAGGCATGGGAGCATCCCAACAGCATTCTCAGAGGAACAATATCTTGCTATGGTTGATATTCTTTGACTGAGTGGAGTTCTTTTGTGTTAAACTAAATATATCTAGAGCACAATCACAGACAAAAATGAAAACACTCACAATAGTATCTCCTAACTCCTCGTTCATGACTAATTTCACTAAGTAAATCAATACAGATGAGTTTAGTCTTTTCACGGGAGTTGCTGATTTATCACTAGCTTTCTGAAATATTTTTGTTAAATTCCATTTCTTCTTTCATTATGATTTTCTACAATTTCTTATGATTAGTCTCTAAGTTTCTTATTTTACATTTTATTCATTTATTTGTTTGAAATCCTTACATTTATATGTAAATCTTGCTTTTATTTTGTTGCATAAGTATAATTCACTCTTTTTTACTTTGCAATCTGATTTTCATTTCGTTTACCATTTGTTACTATTTTACTAGTTACATTATGATTTTTGTAGGTAGATCTCATAAAAATGTTCTAGCTGTACCCCGATACCAAAAAAAATTGATTCACAGCTTTTGAAAGTGAAAGATATATATGAAGATTGCAATAATAGTTTCAGAGATTCATAAATGGTCCAAACTCATCAAATTATAGATATTGAATGCATACTGGGGGTTAGTGTGCCAACGATAGCTTAACAAAGCTTTCTAGAAATTCTATTGGTTGTAGTTTTACAGAAAATGTAAAATACTCCAGCTCTACTTTAAATATATTTCTTAATAACTAACTGAATGATAAATTATTTAAAAACCTTCAATGGACAGCATAAACAAACATGTATTCTTTACTTAATGAATAGGAAGCTATTTCTCTCTTTTTATATTAGGAACATAAAATGAGTTGAATTTGGTATGTGTGCATAATTACAATCCTATAAATACAAGGATTGTACGTTTCTTTTTCCATATTAGAGCAGTCTAATTCTTACACCAACACTGAATCTATAATTTCAACCTAATTTTATTGTTTATTTTAGATTATAATGTAATTATAATATTTCCCCCATCTTAACTCCCTATGTATTCTCCAAGCACTTCTACATTTCTTTCAAATTTGTGGGTCTCATTTTTCACTAATTGCTATTGCATATATATATATATATATATATATATACATACATACATATATAAATGTATATATATACATACATAAATATAGGCATATATATGTGTGAATAAATATACATATGTGTGTGTGTGCGTGTGTGTGCGTGTGTGTGCGTGTGTGTGTATGTGTGTGTGTGTGTGTGTGTGTGTGTGTGTTTCTAAGCCTGTTTAGTCTGTATAATGTTATCTGCATGTATGCTTTCAGGGTCAATCACTTGACACTGGACAACCAAATGATATGTTTTTCATTGGGGAAGGCCATCTATTTGATTCCCAAATTACCTCATTTACTTGTATTTCTCTGTACACTATTGAAGTCTCATGGGCTTGCTTATACAGTTTGGCATGTTGTATGATGTAATCCTTATTCAGCTTACGTTTGGGTAAATGTGTTAGTTAGACTTTAAGGGTTGGCTTTGGATGCTATTAGGAGACACAATCTCACAGCAAAATCCTAGGTTCTCTGGCTCTTACTCTCTTTCCATACCTCTCTTCCACAATGTTCTCTGAGCCTTAGGTGCTGGACTGTTTTGTAAATGTATCCCCTGGGAATAGGATCTACAACTCTTCATTTTCTTTTGTTGTGGTTTTCTGTAATGGCCTCTGCTCCAAAGAGAATTTTTCTTGATAAGGGATTAAGACTCAATATGTCTGTGAGTATAAAAACATATGTTAATAGATTCCTGTTCTGGATTGTGCTGGTTTAGTAAACTAGTGCTTTATTTTAAGTCACATTTTCTTTAAGGAAATGTTTGTGTATTTGAAACTTATAAAAGAAATTTACTTTACTTATATTTGTGTGTGTGTGTGTGTATGTTGTGTGTGCATCCACACACATCACATGTGAGTGTTCCCTGTGGAGACTAGAACAAAGTGTCAGGTCCCTTTGAGCTAGAGTTGCAGGTGTTGGTGAGCCACCTGATGTGTGCTTTAGAAACTGAACTCGGGTACAATGTAAGAGTTCTAAAATGTCTTATCCACTGAGCAATCTTTTAAGCACCACTTGTAATATTTTGAGTAGAGGAGAATCATCAACATCCCTATCATCTCTTTAACATAAATTTTACATTTTACTTTTGTAAATTCCTCTGTTTCTTTTTTTATTACCTATGTGCTCTAAGTATTTTTGTAACCATATGCATTCTATTCTATTATTTTGTAATTTTGTTGTTTTGTTGTTTGTATGTATGCCTTTTTTGATATTTTAGTTAGTATTATTACAATGTATTTCTTGTAGCAATATAGTTCTTTTTAAAATCTTAAATTTAGTCTCAATTCATTTTCTTAAAACATAATATTTGATACCTCTGACATCTTCATCACCGTTTTAATTATTCTTACCACATTTTATATTGATTTTCATTTTTCTCTCCTAAACTGCTATTATTTTGTAAGCTACAATTAATTATTTACCAATTAGTAGGTTCTGCCCTCCTTTTGATGCCAAAATTATTAATTTTTGTTCTCCTGCTGGGATAGTCAAGCACATAATTTCTTAATGTACATTTAGAACTGATGGGTTAAATCTGCCTTTACTGGTACATTTTTTCTCCAACAGCCCCAATCTTCATAAGTCCTGACTCAAATATCTCAAACATGTGAAATATTTTCACATCTCTCCTCTCTTCTTTATTGTTTTCTTCAACAGTCAGAGTTGTGTTCCTATTTCACCCTCAACACTTTTCTTTTCCTGATCCTGTGCTTTCTGCTACACTGTTAAATTTTCAGTTATGGATTCTACAAGTCTTTCTTAATTATGCTTCTTCTCCAAGATTCTGAAGTAAGTGTTATGTTTCTGTGAACAAGTATTAGGTTTTATTGTTCTTTATCAATTATTATGAAGTACAGAAAATTATGTGTGTTGTATGTGGTTGCATGGGCTTGCATGTGTACACAAAAATATGAATGAATTAGACTTCAATATTTTCCTAGCTAATGTTGAAATAGGTTTTGAGATAAGCAAATTGCTATCCAAATCATGAATATGCAAATTCCTCGGTAAATTCTGAAAAACTGCAGTTAAAGTAAAGCAGATGGGTCTGCTCTAATAGACCTCACAAGTTATATGGAATGCAGAAAAGAATAATAATTACACATGGACCTATCAACACAAGTAAAATTTAATTCTCATATGCCATTTCCTGCATGGTGGACACTTTTTAATAAACAAAACAAAATACTGCTTATGTGTCATTTCTAAAAGTCATTCATTCTTGAGCTAAATTAGCAAAAACAAAATTTTTGATAACTCATCATTTGTAACAGAAAAGTCATCAGATTTTGATGGTTCATTTTATGATCTTCTAGGAATAACATTTTATGTTATGCTGATGTCATATTACTCTCTTCAAAGAGCTGAAAGTGATAATGACTAAAACACATAAAAGTTTTCATTTCCATAAAGGATGTGTAAGTATCATAAGATTAAAAACAGAGGCTGGGGAAATGGATCAGCCTGTACAGTGCTTGTCAAGAAAGCAGAAGGACCAGCAGCCAATCACCAACACTCATATTAACTGGACACAGTAGCCCCTTCCTGCACTTTCAGTATTATGGAGATAAGGAAAAGAGGAGCTCTAGGACTTGTTGGTTAGCCAGAATAGCTGAAGCTCAAGGTTCACTTAAAGACCCTGTCTCAAAACAGAAGGTAAAAAGCAATTTAGGAAGATAACCAATGTTGATTTCAGGCCTCCATACACAAACATAAACATACATACACGCACGGTTCTGTGTGTGTGTGTGTGTGTGTGTGTGTGTGTGTGTGTGCACGCACACATGCATTTAAAACTATTTAAACCCCACACATTTAAAACTATTTAAAGAATCATTCCTCTTAATCACATGTATGTTTTCTGATAAGCTCCTGCTCATGTATCATTGGTAAGACATGGATGTTCTATACTGATCACATGCATGACTCTCAAAATAAGTAGGATGAAACAAGGTAATTTCTCATTGCATGCACTGGGAATACCGTACAAACACACATGATCTTAGCACTTCAAAAACAGTGAACAAGGAGGTGGAGTCGGGACGTCTCAGTACAGAAAAATGACTGTCCTCTGGCTTCTCTAGGGAGACAGGTTTGGTGACAATGATGAATAGCTCCACAGTCTGGCAAAGTCAGGCTGGGGACTAAGTGAAGTGCAACGGGTCTGGATGACACAGAGAGAAAGCAGAAGGAATTTCCTGATGCAGATTGACAGGAGCTTGGAGTGAGCGTATATTGGGAAAATTGTAGGAGATCATACATATTGGGGAACTGCCCAGCTCAAAGACATTACAGTTGCACTCAAACCTTTAGACATTACCATACAACAGTCTAATATTAGTAGAGGTGTTGGGTTTTAAAAGTAGATCATTGAAACTACATAATAAAGAGATTAAAATTACGATTTTTGTTGAACTTCATATACTTTAAATAGAAATCCTTAACCTGGTTGTAATAGTTCAAAAATAAAAGTAACATGCTGATATCTCTAGCACCCAGATCACAAGGTACAGATTTATATCAAGTTTTAAAACCTGACTGCTAATATAGGAGCTGCATTTCCTAATAAGACACAATTCTCTAATAATATTTCATAACACTTTCTTCCAATTGTATTCATTCTAATAAAAGGGTCTTGCTTTCTATTACATACTACCAATTCGCATATTATCCAAAACAGTAGATAAAATATAATGAAAAAAACTATAGGTAGTATGTGGGCCTGAATGCCAGAGGCATTCCATGGAGATCTCTGGCCCGGCTTGATGCAGGAGCCCTAGCGAAGAGAATCACTCGAGCATGGGCGGAGTAGTCTCTGCGATGTCTTCCAAGCTGCTCCATTTCTCTGCACTGCCCTACACTGAGTTGTATCCGGCTGGGCAAACAGGTCGACTAGCCAGTAAGGAGTGCAGCACAGCTTCAGGCCCCCTTTTGGGAGAGTAGACCTTTTCCCAAGTGTTTCACGTCTTAGAACAAAAGGCTCAGACAATGGAGTAGATCTTTCATGCACTTTACTTCCCTGGATACGAAATTATATGTATGTGTATGCCTATGTGTATGTGTATGTGTATGTGTATGTGTATGATGTATACGTATACTATATGTATATGTATATACGAGTTTTGGGGGTCATTCAGATTTCAGCAGCACTTATCTCTGATTGGTTTGTGCTGAGAATCTTTATTTGCATGTAAGAGGGCATGACCAATATCACACACCTTTCCTGCTGGAGCTATTGTGGGGGGGGGGGGGGGGGGGGGGGGCTGAAATCTGAGCCAAGGTCTCAGGAGCTAACACTGAACTCCTACAGTCCCTTGTGAATAAATTTGCTCTGCTCAGTGGGTGCTCTGGGGTTCCAAGGTGGCAGCTTGACTGGACCTAGGCTGTCAGAACAGTAAGCATAATAGATGAAGTTACTTACATCATTAATCAAATCGGGGAATCAAAGCTGCTTAGGAAAACAGATGTATAAAAATACCTGAAAGTTATGGAGAACCTCAATATCAAGAGAGTGACATCAGTGCATTTGGTAGAACATTAAATTCATTCATTCCTGCCATTTACAAACCATCTTCAGATGAATCTACACACAGTCTTCAACACTATGATTATTTTGAAATACATTTACCAATGTATAAGTGGGTAAGGAGGTACCTACCTACATAATAGTGAGTTATCATAACTTAGGCAGTGAAGTTTATATTAAAAGGCTACAGAAAACAGCGAAGATTAAGCTCAACCTGTAGAATCCATGCTATTGACCTTTGCTTTATTTTTCCACCAAGGTACTTTTGAAAAAAGACTGAATGCCTTGTTGAAGTTTTGATTAAAAATGGTATGGAAGAAGTAAAACTACTATGTCCAATTTCCGGATGAACTGCCAAACTGATTTCCAGAGTGGTTGTATCAGTTTGCAATC
>NW_022196912.1:59126499-59137967 GCF_008632895.1 Mastomys coucha
AAAAAAAAAAAAAAAAAAAAAAAAAAAAAAAAAAAAAAAAAAAAAAAAAGAAGTAAAACTAGGTGAAACAGACCCATATGATGAAATCTGATTCACAGGGTTCACACCCATCATGGAAGCATGAAGTGTAAATGATCAATGTTGGAAAAACAAGAGTATTTAATGTCAAATACCTTGCAGGCGTTAGTATTTCACTTTTATTACTTGTTGGATTAACATTCAGATTTAAGCTGCTCTGTATTTGCTTTGATGAATTCAAAACATTGTCTAAATAAACAAATGTATTATATATAGCAATATATTGTTGGTAATATATTAGATACATGTTTTATTTGTTTCTTAATCATCTTACACAGCTCTAAATTTTATCATATTCTCTATGTAACCATAAAGTTATTTCCACTGTAACTTGTAACAATAATGGATAGCATCCTTTAGGGAATACAATTCTAAGAAATTTATTCCCTTCATGTTGCTCAGTAACCCAAGGAACAAATTTGTTTTCACGACAGATAAGGTCTACCCTGATAATTTTTAAAATGGTCTTGTGGCATCACAAATCATTAACAGAAAAAGAAAATCCAAGAAAACATTTTTTTTATTAGGTTGATGTGTGGGTTTCCAGATTTATGCACCAATATTATCTGTTTAACAGTTATAATATAAATTTACAAATACATCCTGACTGTATAGTTCCTGTTACATTAAGCAATCAGTACAAAGAAAAATTCTATGTACTTGAATTGTGGTTAATTGCATGTGTAATGACAAAATAATTACATCAAAGTTAAAAGACAAAATATCATAAATCATACTATTCTACTCTGAAATCCAAATCAGCCCCATAGAATAACTTGACATTAAATTTTAACTTACTTTTTGAGGAACAATTCATTACTTAGGAACATTTTGTTGGAATTGAACAATATATACTAAGTTAATGATGTCCTACAAAATTATCATACAAGAGAGCATACATATCACAGTCAATGTCAAATTCAAAGATTATTTTCTCCACAAAAGTAAACCTATAAATAATTTTAAACATACTAAAAGTCTGTCATTTAGAAGGATAGTTAGCCTTTTCTACCTTATTCAACTTTACATGTATATGCGTAAATATCAGCATAAGATTAGCATGCCCTGGCCACATCCCTCCTGCTCCAGTCAACATGGTCCTGGCAGGCAGTAGTCTGTATTGCTAACATAAGTTCTGGTATAGCAGAAAGGAGAACAAATAGAGACGATAAAGTTTCAAAATATTGTAGGGTGTTATTTTCTTTTTAAATTTGCTCTTATTATATAGAAGAGTACATGCTTGTACTTCTGTCTGGGGGCATATGTAAAAGAGTGCAGGAATTCACGAAGGTCACAGGTATCGGATCCCCTGGTAGTGGTAATGAGTACTGGGAATCAACTCTTAACTTCTGGAAGATCATTGAATATTTTTATCCACTGAGCCCTCTTACCAACCCTGTAATTTTTGTTGTGTTATGTTTAAATGCTTAGTAGCTTTGTGGTGAATCTCTTGAGAGGGCTCCCTTTTATTTATTTTGTCTAAGTCAGAACTCTCCCAGGGCTGAGTCCATACTAAAAGAACAAGAAGTAACAAGTTAAGAAGCAACCAAAAAAGGTTTGGAAATAAAGGCTTAACCCTGAAAGCATTGGGAATCCAAGGTCTTTGAAAAGTTCCTGCATGTTCCTGTGAGGTCATGTGTATATCCTGATGAGGGAAGAAAAAACACTCTTAAAAGGCCCGCAGGCTCTGTACAACAGAAATAAAGACAACACAGCTGTACATCACTTGCTAAGAAGTGAAGGCATGCTGCTAAGACTGGGAGACTAAGACTTGTTAGTTGTTTTCAGGATGAAGAGGGAATCTCTGATGAGTTGTGTAGTTGAGCACCATGAAACAGACTTCAACACATACATGACAAACAGTGCAGACAGTAAAATCCAGATCAGAGACCACTATGTAAAATAAAACAACTACAAAATCAAGAAATCTTTATCTTCAAATTATCATATTAAAATAAATATTCAAAGTGTCCAGTTTTTAAAAGAAATTGTGATATATACAACAAAACCAAAAATTTTTCATTAACTATTACACAGAAAATCTAGACACTGACATATGCCATTTGACAAAGAATTCACTTTATATATTTTAAGATCAAAATATATAAAGACCAAAAGACATCACATGTAAATGACTAAAAGAAACCATAGGAATATATTTTATGAATTATATATACTTTCAATAAAGAGAAAAACAGAGAAATAAAGCAACCAAATAAAAAACAGGATTTAGAAAGTAAAATAGCTGAAACAAAGCATTTCATAGACATGCTCAAAAGAAAACTTGAGCAGGAAGAATTAAGAAGGGGAAAATAGAGGATATTCTAATAGAAATTCTTAAGTCTTGGAAATAGAAGGAAAATTAGAAAATTAATAAATAAAAGACAGGATTTAATTCATATGTGTGACGCCATGAAGCTGATGAATGTATCCACAAAGGAAGCCCAGATAGGAAATAAGATAGAGAAACACACTAAAAAGAACAAAAAAAAAAAATAGTTGATTTAATACAGATAATAACATTTAATCAGCAATCAAAATTTCTCAGCAAAGCCTATCTAAAAACAATGGATTGCTTTTTAGAATATTTAATGAAGAATTAATGCTATTATTTCTCAAGTTTTCTGAACTATAGAAAACGCAAAAGAAATAGTCTCTTCAGTAACTTCTGAGTATGTGTGAAAATGTAAAGTAGAATATTTAACTCAAATCCTATGAGAAACTCAGTCCCAAATGCATATGAAACCTAAATGCCACTGCCAAAACTGCAACCCTTTAGATGAACATGGAGGGGTAATCTGTGTGGCATCCTTCTTCCTCTCTAGTATATTCTTCTCTTGTTTATCTCTGTGGCTGTGATGCAAGTGAGGGTATTCTTTAGAATGTGGAATTTTAGTGAAAAGATAGCCCCTGGGGATAGCCACTCAGAAACGATAGAAATGTGAGGCTCCTGGGACCCAAAAGGGATGACTTTAGCTAAAAGTCTCAGAAAAAGGGGAGATAGAACCTATGGAGACCAGCTCCAGTAGATAGGCACGACCACTGGTGGAGGGATGGTGCCCTACCCATCTCAAAGTTTTTAACACAGAAATGATCCTGACCAAAGGAAGAACAAGGACAAAAAAATGGAACAGAGACTGAAGGAATGGCCAACAGGAGACTGCCCCAGCTAGAGATCCATCATGTCTGCAGACACCAAACCCAACACTGTTGCCAGGGTCAAAGGGTGCTTGCTGACAGGAACCTAGTATGGCAGTTCCTTGGGAGATCTGACCAGCAACTGACCAATGCAGATGTGGATGCGTGGTGGGGGAGGTGGCAGAAGAACTAGAGGAACAGAGGGGGATTGCAACTCCACTGGTGGAAGGCTGGCCTGACCACCCAGTTCTCCCAGAGTCTAGACCACCAACCAAGGAGTGTACCTGGAGGGATCCATAGCTTCATATACATATGTAGCAGAAGGTGACCATGTCTGCCAACAATAGGAGGGAAGGCACTTGGTCCCGGAGAAGTTTGATGCCCTAGTATAGGGAGATGTTGGAGTGGTGCAGCAGGAGAGTGTGCGTGGGTGGGGGAGCACCCTCATACAGGCAAAGGGGAGAGAGGAGGGGAGATGTAGAATGAGGGGTTGGTGGAGGGATAACCAAGAAGTGGGATATCATGGGATGGAGGATTGATGGAGGAAGTAACCAAGACATGGGATATCATTTGAGATGTAAACAAATGGAATGATTAATAAAAAGAAAAAAAAGAAAAAAGAAACACACAACTAAGAAAGTAGTATTAAATTTACTCTATTACAATTCTGCAACAAGTTTTTATGGGGAAGAGATGTGATAAGCATTTGTATTAGAAGTTTTCTTCAGCTCCATCATCTGAGATAAATCTCATTTCAGTGATGGCTATCTCATACATCAGTATGTTTGCCTTGAACCTTACTGGAACCCTTAGATCCCCAAACTTTTACCACTTGTGCTTTAGATGCACTGAGGATGTATTCTGGAAACTCCAGGAAAAGCAAGTTGTTAATGGTAGCCACAACTTGCAAATATTTTTAACCTATAGTCTCAATACATAACTTGTATTTGGCAATTCTCACAGTAGTAAATTTGACTTCCAGGCTTAAATTTAGAAGTATTTATCCTAAAGCATTACATTAATTTTATAAATACTTTTATCCACACCAGATACCAACAAACATGCAAAAGCTTTCTTAACAAGGGTTGTCGTCTCTCTGGTAATGAGTCACCTTTACATTGTGCTATTAAAAACCTATACTTCCTAGCTAAAGGAATTTTGTAGAGTAACTTGTGATACCATCTCTGTTCTACTTTTCAAGCTCTTAGCTTGGTATTAGGTAGGCTTGTTAGCAGGCATAAAAACACAGTCTCAATGATATATGCCTTTACTGTTGAGAAATGCTTCATCATCCAGTCTGTAGAGGACGAAATGTGTATCATAGTTTTACAGTTCCAGAGACAAGAGCTAAAGAGTTTACCTGCAACACTGAAATAGCATACTACTGGCCACAGACATCAGTTAGCTTTCAGGTTAGCTGTCAGATGAGGTATAGTTTGTCTCAATTCCTACTTTTTATCCCTATATGAATAAGGGTAATGTACTTAATCTAGAAATACTCAATTCTGGCAACTCTGAAGTAGCATTGCTATGGGTACCTAATCAGAGTGCTGCTTATGCTAAACAACATTATATGTCTTTAAATGGGTGCTATTTTAACATTTTAATTTCTCATTCCTAGAGACTACAATCTATCTAAACTTGTGTCTCATGATTGAACCCATGCCAATCAACTCTCACAAGGGGAGGGGTGGTTCTTTAGACCATGCAAAATTGTAGAGTATCAGCTATTTCCAAGATACTCAATTGTCCTTGGGAAATACCTAGAGTTTAATCAGAATTACTCTACTTAGTATATGTCAGCTTCACTTCTACCTCGCTATCATTGATTATTTATTCTTCATACCACAGGAGAGATACATGAGATCAAGGAAAGCAGATCTTGAGAGAATAAACATGCAGGAAAGGGTATTATGTACCTCCCAACAGAAATACAGAAAGATTTTATGGACTGAAAAAATACTAATTTTTAGAGTAATTTCTATTTATTTGTGTGAATATACTAAATGATACCATACTTATTCTAAAGTAATTTTTCTTTTATTCATGAGTTATTCCACTTCTAAATTACTTTACAACTCCTTCAATAGGGGACATACTAAAGTAAAGTTCAACCTAGCATATGTTTGCTTTTCTAAAATGGCTGAATTTTGGTATGACATTTTATTTTAATCTTTTTAATTTGTTTTTCTGTTTATTTGTTTAGTGTTTGGATGTGCACATGCCATGAGAAGCATGTTGAAACCAGAGGACAACTTGCATGAATTAATTTTCTCCCCCCATCATCTGCACTCTGAAAATTGAACTCAAGTCTTAAAGATTGGTGGCAAATGACTTTACCTATTGAGCCATTTCATTGGTCACTATATTGTTTTTTAATAAAAGACAAATCAAGTTCTTTCTAGATTAAAGAAAAGGATAAGATATAGAGTATTATTGCTACTTAAATGTGAACCCAAATCAAATAAAAATTGCTTATATTCTCTCTCCTAAAGACATACAGACTCATCAAACCTATCTGTGTTTTGTGTCTTTCAACAAATATTCTGAATGCTATTGAAAATTAAGTATTTAATTTTGGTTTCACCAAAATATGAAGAATTTATATCAACTACCTATTATTTAATGTGTTCTTGTACTGTCTTATTTTTTAACATTTTCATAGTAATGTGTGCTTCTAGAAAAATGTGAATAATCATGATTAAATTGTTCCTTTTAAAATGTTTAGCTTCCCTGGCACTCATATTAATTCCCAGGAACACTTACATTTTGTCTTAGAACAGGGAAACCACGAATGATTTTGAACTGTAATTAAACTTCTACTTCCAGTATACTGACCTAATTGTGTAGTTTATTTTCATCAGAATATAACTCCTTCATTTAAATTGTGTCAGTATACAGCTTTGCATTATTGCTTAGAGGAAAGAATAAATACAGATTTAACAATATATTTTCAAATAATAAATTAAAATGAATCCTTGGAATGGAGCTAGGTGTGTAGTTTAGTTGGTGGAGTTCCTGGCTAGTATATATGGAACTGTTTCATATCCCTAATACTACAATGGGAAGTATCAATGGGAAGTGTTGATGCACATTTGCCATTCCCAAACTCTAGGCTACTGTGTCAAAAAAGAAAAACAAAACAAAACTGGCTTTCAAATCAATGAAAGATTTGCTAAGTGAAACATGTTCATTCTCTTACAGAATTAGCTGACTGACTCATCACTTCACCATTCCAGTCCTAAGTATTGACTACAAAACAACTGGTCCACAGAAAACGTGTGCAAGCAATGAACTTAGCATAGCATAACCTGAAATACATTACTCTTTTCATCTCGAAATACACTATTCTTTGTACCTCATAGAGCCACAAGCTAAAACTGTTCTTAATTCTTTTTAATAATATAAAAGAATATTAAAAGATTTTCAAATATGAATGATCAGAAAAATAAATAAGACAAAAAAACATTATTCTAGGTAGCATTATCTTTATGACATAGAAATTTAGTGTTGAGGGCTGGCGAGATGGCTCAGCAGGTAAGAGCACTGACTGCTCTTCCGAAGGTCCTGAGTTCGGATCCCAGCAACCACATGGTAGCTCACAACCATCCATAATGAGATCGGATGCCCTCTCCTGGTTCATCTGAAGACAGCTGCAGTAAATTACCCTGGAGCAAGCAGGGCCTGAGTGAGCGGAGCAGGCAGAGGTCCTGAGATCAACAGCAGCCACACACATGATGGCTCATGGCCATCTGTACAGCTACATAAAATAAATAAAGTAAATCTAAAAAAAAAATTAAAGTCACTTTAATAAAAAAGAAATTTAGTGTTGAATTTACTCTGAGTTATTTTGGTCTTGTCTTGCCAATCTTCCAGCTTTATGGCAACTGCTTGTTTATATAAGCTTACTTTGTCCCTAGAAAAGGTTAATGGAATGTTTCTGTCTGTTCTCTGTCTACAAGTCCATGAAGAGACATAGTATCTACTTTAGTGTTAATGAGTTCCTCAATATACTAGAGACTTTATCTTGTAAATTTCTGCTGAATTTTCAATGTTTCTTTCCCTAATAATTAAGCTGCAGTGCTTGATACTTTTAGATTCTTATGCATAACTAATTGGTCATTTATCAATGCCATATTTGTCTTAGATAAGAACGTAGATCTTTAATAATTCACTACAAGTGCTATGGTTTCAAAGAAAATCTGTCTGGCCCTTTTTGATATTATTGTTTTTAAGGAATTTGGAGACAGAATCTATGTATATAGCTGAGATTGTCCTTCAACTCAAGACTATTATGCTTCTGTCTCCAAGTGCTGAATTGTAAGAATATGTATTATAGCAACACTATGCCTCTCTTTTGACCACCTCTGAGTACCCCAAAATTTCCCCAAACTTTTCTAACAATATTATGGAAAAAAAAGTGTAAGAGCCAGAGGGGATGAAGAACACCAGGAGAATAATGTTTTCTAAGTCAACATGATCAGAGTTCATATGAACTCACAAAGAATAAAGCAGCATCCACGGGGCCTGCACAGATCTGCAAAAGGTCCCGTGTATAGGTATTATGGCCACTAGTTTGGCGATTTTATGGGATTCCTAAGTGTATGAACAAGTGGGTCTCTAACTCTGGTGCTTTCTCTTGGGATAATTTTCTTCTGTTTGTTTGACTTGTCCAAATCTGATGTGTTAGATTTTGTTTTATCTTATTTTATTTTATTATTTAACAAAGATAAATTATGTATCTATTTTAAATCAATACTTATCATTTTAGTTTTTAATGCTTTGACTGTACAGGTAGTCCCCCCAAGGCCTTATTTGTATTTGCCATGGTGCCCAGAATGCTTCCACATAACTATGTTTACCCATTTGATGCATTGGTGCCATACTCACTTTAGAAGAGTGTCTGGAACTATTATAGTTGAATTTGTTGTTCCTTTAAACTTTGCTCATAAAACATATGACCATTACTTAAAATACAACTAGAGGACCAAACAAATTCAGAGACTCACAGTGTTGTTTTAGTTATAGAGTATCCCCTTAAAAGATCATGAATTGAAGCCTTAGTTCCCAATGCAATGTTTAGAGGTGGGGCTTTGAAAATGATGGGCACTACACATCAGTGAATTATCCACAAGTAGACACAAACGTTCTACTTGGAGATGATGGAAACTATAGAAGTTGAGGTCTGACTAGATGAAGTGAGTTTTGGAGAGCACATCTTTAAAAGTTATAACTTTCTCCTGCCTTGCCCCCTACATTTATTTCTACTTATCTTTCTGCTTTCCAGCTGCCATGAGGTGAGCTCTGTCCTGAGCCATATCTTTCACTGTCATGATGCTTTCTCTGCCTCACCGTAGGACCATTGCAATAAAGCCAGCTCACCACATACAGAAAATTGACCCTGTGAGCCAAAATAAATCTATCCTCTTTTAAGTTGATTTTATCAGCTAGTTTGTCATAGCAACGAAAGTGCCTAACATACATGGGGATTCATTTTAAAGCAATCTCCCCAAGACATCATTGTCTTTGATTACCCTTCAGAAAAAAGAATCTAGTGCTTCATCATGTGTGAAATTGAATATGTG
Organism: Mastomys coucha; assembly: GCF_008632895.1. Classification (NCBI taxonomy): domain Eukaryota; kingdom Metazoa; phylum Chordata; class Mammalia; order Rodentia; family Muridae; genus Mastomys; species Mastomys coucha. The sequence continues at coordinate 59,135,301 of NW_022196912.1, forward strand.
AAAGTATGCTCTTTAAAAAGCCATGGGCATTTATCACAGGGCAGAACCAAGCTGTTAAACTGAGAACGTAGTGATACTGGTTAACAGACCTACTTTTGATAGCTGAGATGCAGCTCTATAATATATAGGATACAAGGAAACCCCAAGCAAGTGGTCTTTGCTAATGAATGCATCAAGAACATGAAATGCTCATGTTTCTCTCAGTTCCTGACCTAACTAAAAACATTTTCCCTAAAGAAATGACTATTAGGTAGTTTATAAGAAACATCATCCTTATTGAATTTAATGTCTTACTGTGACACTTTTCACAATGTCACTTTTGGTTCGAAAGGAAAAATTGAGCCTGAGCAAGAAATACTGAATTGGTCTCATTTCATTATTTGGAACTCAATGGGGAAAAGATAAGCTATTCCTTGGTCTTAACTGTCAGTGTGAGCACTGAATCCCATAGGGAACTGCCTTCGCCTCCTTCCTCAGTTGAAGGAGGCTCATTGAAGGGCACTCAAACTTTACCTTTACTCATGAAAACCTCCATACCCTTCAGTCTTCTTGGTTTTCTCAGACTCATCTTTAACAACAAAAACAACAGAATAAGGAATAATGATAGTTAAACTAAACACTGCCCTCACAATTGAAACAAAGAGTGATTTTCTATTAAACTGCAAAGTAAACACAAACTTCTAAATGGTTGACCAACCCCATAATCTGACCACTAGGCTTTCTAACATGACTTTAATCTTATCTGCTTTTCTGAAACCCATGTGTCCTTCCTATACTTTCCATCATAACCTGCTCCTTCTACATTTGAAACTTTGTATTTGTTTCTTGGGTTCCCTGAAAATTCAACTCAAATGTCATTTCTCTAGAGACACAGTTGCGTCTCTCCTCAGTGGACTTCCACCTCCAATGGAATCACTTATCTATACCTCTTTCATTGTCTTCCCAGTAGCTAGTAATAGTGAAGACAGATTCAGTATTCATTCTTTCATCTCCTGATATGTATCTCCTTGGGAACTAGGGAAGGACCTAGCATATAATAGGAGCTCAAACATCTCAGCTAGGCAATTCATGGACAGCCAGAAGGAGAGATGGCAGTGTCTCAGCATTTGGCCACATAAATCCCAGAAGAACAAGGGGCTATATTGAAAACAAAAATGAGAAAGGAATCATTAATTTCTCCTAGAAAGTGGGGAAGAGCCTCGAGCACATAGGCACAGGGGAAAATTTCCTGAACAGAACGCAAATAGTTTATGCTCTAAGATCAAGAATTGACAAATGGGACCTCATAAAGTTGCAAAGATTCTGTAAGGCAAAAGATACTGTCAATAGGACAAAACAGCAACCAACAAATTGGGAAAAGACCTTTACCAATGCTATAACTGATAGAGGATTAGTTTCCAATGTATGCAAAGAACTCAAGAAGCTAGACTCCAGAGAACCAAATAACCCTATTAAAAAATGGGGTACAGAGCTAAACAAAGAATTTTCAACTGATGAATACTGAATGGCTGAAAAGCACCTAAAGAAATGTTCAACATCCTTAGTCATCAGGGAAATGCAAATCAAAACAACCCTGAGATTCCACCTCACACCAGTCAGATTGGCTAGGATAAAAAACTCATGTGAGAGCAGATGCTGGAGAGGTTGTGAAGAAAGAGGAAAACTTCTTCATTGCTGGTAGGATTGCAGGCTGGTACAAGCACGCTGGAAATCAGTTTGGCGGTTCCTCCGGAAATTGGACATAGTTCTACTGGAGGACCCAGCTATACTACTCCTGGACCCAGAAGATGCTCCAACATGTAGTAAGGACACATGCTCCACCATGTTCATAGCAGCCTTATTTGTAATAGCCAGAAACTGGAAACAACCCAGATGTCCCTCAACAGAGGAATCGATACAGAAATTGTGGTACATCTACATAATGGAGTACTACTCAGCTATTAAAAACAATAAATTTATGAAATTCTTAGGGAAATGGATGGATCTGGAGAATATCATCCTGAGTGAAGTAACACAATCACAAAACAACACACATGATATGCACTCTCTGATAAGTGGTTATTAGCCCAGAAGTTCCGAATACACAAAGAACAACCCACAAACCACAAGAAACTCAAGAAGAAGGAAGACCAAAATGTGGCCATTTCATTCCTTCTTAAAAGGGGGAACAAAATACCCATGGAAGGATTTGCAGAGATTAACTATGGAGCAGAGACTGAAGGAAGGACAATCCAGCCGATATAGCTATCTCCTGAGTGGCTCTGCCAGTCCCCTACTAATAGAGAAGTAGAGGCTCACAGCCATCCATTGAACTAAGTACAGGGTCCCCAATGAAAGAGTAAGAGAAAGGACCAAAGGAGCTGAAGGGTTTGCAGCACCTTAGGACAGACAACAATATGAACTAACTAGTACCCTCAGAGCTCCCAGGGACTCAACCACCAACCAGGGAGTACACATGGTGGGACTGATTGCTCTGGTAGCATGTATATAGTAGAGGGTTGGAAAGTCATTCATTAATGGGAGGAGAGGCCCTTGGCCCTGTGAAGGTTCTGTGTTCCAGTGTAGGGGAATGTCAAGCGTCAATAAGTGGGAGAGGGTAGGGTGGCAAGCCGGGGGAGGGCAGAGGCAACAGGGGTTTGGGGTTTGTTCTTATTGGTTTGGTTTTTT
>NW_022196912.1:59137977-59150671 GCF_008632895.1 Mastomys coucha
AACTGGGAAAGGAGAAATCATATTGCATATAAATAAAGAAAATATCCAATAAAAAGAAAAATAATAAAACAAAAATGAGGAAGGAATCATTAATTTCTCCTACGGGTTTAAAGCAATTACTGACAGACAAGTGATTATTTGTCCCCAAAACCGAATAAGAAAACGCTGAGGCATGAAAAGCAATCTGTGTTTTGGTTGAGTAAGTCTTAACTTCTGGAGATCCAATGGAAGATTCCACAAGGGACAAAAGAATGGAGACATGCTCCCAAATATAAATGGCTGTGACCACCAGCCCTCACTCCCTTATTCTGTGGCTAGACAATGCCCCAGCTCCCAGCATTTTGGCTGGATTCCACGCCCACAGTCATCTGACCACAGCCAGGTATGCCACAGTCAACTGACCACAGTCAGGTATGCCTGGCCCCACAGCCAGATTGCCCAGCCTACCATATAAGGGGTGGTTTGCCCCCTCCCTTCTCCTCTTCTCTTTCTTTTCCCTCTTAGCCTCTTACTCTTCCTTTTAAAATTTTACTAGATGTTTTCTTTGTTTACAAGTCATATGATATCTCCTTTCCCAGTTTCCCCTCCAAAAAAGGGAAAAAAAGAAAAAAAAGAAAAAAACCTGTTCCCTCCCCCCACCTCCTGCTCACCAACCCACCATCTCCTGCTTCCTGCCCCTGGCATTCCCCTACACTGGGGCATAGAACCTTCAAGGACCAAGGGCCTCTCCTTCCATTGATGACTGAGCTGCTCTAGGAACCCCAATTCATTCTCAGCTCCTCCACAGTGTCAAGCATCACCTGTGGTGCCCAGGAGCTTGAACCTGTGTTGACTCCGTGAGGCCCAGGGCCACTCCCCCCCACACACACACCTGTTCTCCCTCCCGTTGCTCCCCCGAGGACTTGAATCCAGATGCCCACCCTGTGGAGTGGTGCATGTGGACAGACACCCACATCCACTGCCCAGAGTACAGGACCTCTGGCAGGAAGCGGGTCATTCTCTCCCATCTCTTTTATTTCGCCAAGGTAGAGGGAAATTTATTAACAGGTAAATTAGAACACAGGAACAGATATGTGTAAAGAGAGGTGACCTTGTTACTCTTTGATGCAACAGGAAGAATTTCTAGCTATAGCAAGTGATTCCTTTTTTTTTCCTTTCAAATAACTTTATTGTAATAAACTCAAACAAAAACATCACATAGCTAATTTAAGGAAACCACTTAGTCCTAAACTCCATACTTCTCAATAAACTTTCTTACAGTTAAAATCGACATTCTGAAGCCATTAGGCTTCATTAGTAAGTTTTTAATATCATTAAAGATTTATTAGACAACTAACATATTCTTATAATTGTATTATAAGAAAGCAAACTATTTGCAATTGCATTGTGTTTAATTTTATTGGATGTGACATAGAATTGACTTTGAACACATATTTCTTGAATCCATAACTGAGTAAAAGTTTTATTAGTAGAAAAACATTTAGTTCTACAAGCTACACAAAGTAACAAACCTGTAGTTAAACCCATCTGTACCCTCATATTTTTCCACCTGTCCACTTTGTTCTCCGAAATCATGACTCTGAGACTTCTTATATATGAATAACTGCTTAGGCCAGTAGCTTTGTCTCTGTTCCTTGACTAGTTTATATCTCAGGGTTTTTTTCCTAGTCTAAGCATGTCACATAGATGGTTACCTTCTCAGTTTTATGCATATCTCTGCCTCCTCCTCAGAGTTTAAGGCAAATCTCCTTCATGCCTGATTCTATTGCAGAATTCTTCACACTCTCTACTGGTTGTCACATTTTCTAATCTTGCCTCAATTTATGGGACAATCAGACTTTTATGGACAAGTAATGCTTTCATTTGGTATAAGAGACTATCTCTACACAAACATTTACCTTTACTGCATTCTTCTGCTAGTATACACCAACACAATCTACATAGCAGAGGACTATGCTAGGCATGGGTAGGTACGAAGTGAGGGCATCATTCAGAGCCATGGTGGAGACTGGTTCCTTCCCGTAGCTAGAAAGCCACTTATTTCTTTACTTAAACACTCCCTCCCTAATATTTACATTTTCTATCTCAACTAAGATATTTTTCTCAACTGAAATATCCAATAATTTTGTGATTTAGGACATCACACTTTGCTATGTTCTATTGTGGTTCTCTTGTGATTACTTTCTCTTTTACAGTAGATAGTAAGATAGTAACTATCAATTACATCCCATAGAGTCTCAGAATGCATTAGATGCTTATATCTGCTTGGGTGTTGCTTAGTTTGCTTCCTGTAGCAGTGATAAAGCACCATGACCAAAAGCAACCTGGAGAGGAATGAATTTTATTCAATCATCATTATCATCACTTGGGACTTTATATTTTCATATCCATTACATTTTAAATCATCTATCCACTACAAAACAAACAAACAAGAGTTGAAACTAGAAAAACAATTAGTTTTATATTCTCTTCTATGATTCCTGATTTCCATCTTTCCTCATTGCTTAATACTAACCTCTTCTTGATCTCCTTTCTAAATATTATACTATATCTATACTTATAGCTGTTTATATGTATTTATGCATATAGTAGAGCTAGGGTCTACATTTGAACAAAAACACATAGATTTATCTTGTTAACCAATTTGAATGACATTGCATTTAATTTTATACTTTTTAATTTCATGATTTATTTTTCCTTATAGCTAAAAAACATTCTACTTTGTAAATATAACACATTTCATTAACCATTTTTTATGGTACCCAGTTTGGTTCTATTTCATTACTGTTAACACAGATGTACAAATACCTCTCTAATTTATTTACAGAGTTCTCTGGATATATGACTGGGAAGGAAATAGCTGTGTCGTACAGTATTTCTAGTTTTAATTGTGTGAGAAACCTCCAAAATGATTTCCACCAAAAGGTATATGGATTTGTACCCCCACCAGCAGTGAATAAGAGTTGCTCTTTCCCTACATCCTCTCTAACACTTGTCAGAATTCTTGATGGCAGCTATTCAGGCCAAAGTGTGGCAAGTCCTTTTACTTTAAACTTTAAATGTTTTTATAAATAAGCATTCACATGTTATTTTAATTAAATGCAAGCTCACACTGGTAATGTATCATAAAGTTTAACCTCTATCTAGAAATACTCTGCTTTTAAATATGCACACTTGATGGAGACTTAACAAGTGTGTCGGTAACCTTTGGCATTAAATTGTCACTTCTTTGTGCTTCTCTGCCACTAATAGATTTATTTCTCAGGTTACAGTTGAGTCTTTGGCTGAATTTTTTTCCTCTTTGTCTTAGAAGAACCCCGACCTTCATGTACTCAAAGCCAAACAGACAGTCTATTTAACCATGGCTTAACTCATATAATCTCAATGGCTTTCTAAAACCTTTTCAGCTGATGTAGCCTTTGAGATACATTTTCACCTTTAAATATAACCCTAGTTTCGTTCTCAGGTGAATTGAGTAACCAATGGTTCAAGTAAAGCCCATTTGCTTTTCATCTTGAGCATATGCATGAGGGATTTTCTGCTTCCAAATCAAGCAGGCAAAGAAGGTGCTCTCATTTAGACAACATAATCATGTTTTGCTTAGTTTCTAGATAATCTTACTCCTGTAATCAGATCTTATACATGCTGAGCACTGGGGGGTTAGATAGATATCCTTCACTGTCACAGTTTTGTCATAGACTCTAATTGTTGTTTCAAGAAGACAGAATTCTATGAAACATATGTAAACACTTCAAACATTGTGAAAAATATGCAGTGCAAGTGAAGCTCCTGTTGTATGTTACACCCTTGCTTTAAAAGTTTGTTCTCAGCTGTCAGAGCAGAGTCTACATCTAGTTGATGTGAGACCGTTGTTCAAGTTTTCCATGGAAATGACAACTACAGTGAACTCTCCATGTTCTGTCACAAGTGTGAGTGATGGACTGACAAGTGCTTCTGTACCAAATACTGTAGAACAACACCAGCTCCTTCTATGTGCATTCACAGACAGAAAAGACACTTTCATTTGAAAACTTTCAAATAACCTTTGAAAAGAAGGGGCTTTAAGCTTTTCATCTAAGATGATTTTCAAAGAAAGGATTGCTGTGATTGCAACACAATCATAGCCTACAATCAATTTGTATAGATTGTGCTTTCAATAAAAAAGAAAGTGAACTTCAATGTTTGTTTCAAATATTGCCTTATCCCAATGGTAATCAAAATGTTAGACATAATTTCTGAAAATCATAGTGTTTCCTCAGAGAAACACTTAGCAAAATAATGGACTACAGAACTTCCAGCATCTTTTTAAGTAGAAAAATAATCCCAGAACTTACTGTTGTCATAATTATCAATAATCAGTAGCCTTATTATTTGTAACAACTATAATCACATCTACTTCTTTTCAACCTTCAAAAAAACATGATTTGAAATGAGTCACACATCAGCTGGGGGTAGACATGAGAATCTTTATGAACATGTCAATGTTGGAGAAGATAGAAAGGGTAAGGAAAGATATAGCAATAGGAAGGTGTGGAAAGAGGTCAGACAGAGGCGGCTTTGGACACTTTGGACATAGATGAAGACTCATAAGTGTATGAAATACAAGAAAAGTCATTTTCAGGTTAAGGTCATAAAGTTCAAGGAAAATAGAGTCTAACACCTTTCTTTCTCCACTCATTCATCATCTCTTCTAAAATAAAGTCAGGACACTAGCTCTTGTCAGACAGCAACAGTGACAACAGAAAAAGAAAAGCAGCTTAATGAAGAATCAGGAGACAATGCTACTCCAATTTTATGAAGTCCTCAAGTCCCTAGAACAGGTCAGCAATATCCTACATGAACATAAGAAAGTGGTGCTTTTTCCAAATGCTAGGCCAGAAGTTTAACCATTATTTTCATTAAGTCTGCTTATTTTAATAAATCATAAGGTTTCAAACAACTGTGGAAATGGGATGCATGTATGCCTGTGTGTGCACATGCATGTAAATGTGTGTGTGCATGTGTGTGTGTTTGTGTGTGTGTGTGTGTGTGTGTGTGTGCGAGAGAGAGAGAGAGAGAGAGAGAGAGAGAAACAGGAAGCCTGAGAAGAGACAATATGAAGAAGAAGGGACTGCAGAAGTCAAGCATGTGAGACCAGAGTAAAAGTGTGCACCGAGAAAGTGAACTGAAAGAAACAATTCTAATGACAGGCCCACAGTCAAGTCATACTTGAGTACTGTTGTAGCATAAAAAGAAGATAGAACGATTAGAGAGAATCCATATTGTGACCTATAGACATTCCATTATATTCACAACCAACCTCTCCCTCAATAGGTTTCTAATGTTATCCCATTTCCTTGAACTTCCAAAAAACAATGTAAATTCCCAAAGGTTTAACCTTCACATATTGTAACTTCTTCAGCAAATAGTGATTGAACAGCTGAATGTGTATTCTATGCTACACACTAAGAATGGAAAAGTAATTGCAATGACACAGAATTGTGATGCCAGGCAGCAATAACAGCAATATGATCCATGGAAGAAGAGAGTAGGGCTCCATGGAAACACAGGGCATTCCCGGCAGCTCATGGTAGGGAGCCCGGGAAGACTCCATGGAGAAGACTCTGCACAGGATCTTAATGAATGAGAAAAAGTTATTCTAGAGAAGGAAAAGCAGATGCATCAGACAGGAGGACCAGGAAGCATAAAAGACAAAGTAGAAACAGCATGAAGTGCTTGGAAAATGTAAACACCTGTGTGTTTGTGTGGGAGGACCAGGAGTTGAAACAAGAGTAGCCAGGTAAAGGGATGAACTAAGTAAGAAAGCATTTTTAGACTAATAAGGAAGCCAGGAATTTATGCTAAATATATTGGAAATTAGGGATTTTTTTCCAAATTAATTCCTTTTTTAGCAAAAGTTATAAATCAGTGTGTTTTAACAGATGGCTAAAGCTATATAATTACTACTGTAATTAGGAGCAGAGCCCATCCACCCAAATTCACTAAACCCTTTTATAATCCATCTCTCTCTCCCAGGTCAGATTTTGCAGTCAACAAACAAGTAGCTATTCAGAGTCTGGTGATAAGCATGTAAACTTCCTGGGCTTCCAGAACAAGGTTTCATGGGATATATGTTTTCACTTGTCTTAGGGAGACACCTAGGAACATGATTATCCTCCTCATCTGTAAGTCTTTGCTCACCATTTTAAGATATTGCAAGCTTTTCAAGGCTGCCATATGATTTCATATTTCCATCGTCCACATGCAAGGGTAAATGAGCTATGTCATCATCAATAGTGAGCACTGTCACGTACAATGGAATAAGAGAATGTCCACAATGACTAACAAATGAGCATATTGTCCTATGGGTTGCGTTGTTGTGTCCTTTTATGGATCCTTTTTGATGACGAGTATTTTTATGCAATTTTTCTTGGGTGTTTATCTTAACATTGCTATAGGATTTCTACATGAAACTGGACATAATGTTTTTCTCAGATATATTACTGTGCTTTTTCATTTACATAATGTGCCTTTTGTTTTTAGTGGTATGTTTAAAAGATGAGTTTTAGTTTTATCTCATTACATTTGTGTACGTGTGTGTATGTGTGTGTGTATGCATGTGTGTGAGTGTGGGTGAGTGTGTGTGTGTGCGTGTGTGTGTATGTGTGTGTGAGTGTGTGTATGAGTGTGTGTTCATGTGTATGTGCATGTTTGTGCGTGTGTGTGTGTGTGCGCATGTGTGTGTGTATGTGTGTGTATGTGTGTGTGAGTGTGTGTATGAGTGTGTGTTCATGTGTATGTGCATGTTTGTGCGTGTGTGTGTGTGCGCATGTGTGTGTGTATGTGTGTGTGTGTGTGTGTGTGTGTGTGTGTGTCCACCTGGACTCCTACTGAGGTAAGAGGACAACATACAGGATTTGCTTCATCTTTTCTACCATGTGGATCTTGGAGGATCTAACTCAGATTATCAGGATTGATAACAGATGACTTTACCCACTAAATCAACTAATCAAACCCAGTTTTTTATTTTAAAAATATATGATAAATGTTGACTTTTTTAAATCTTAAGAAAAGACCCACTATAACTTTAGTACAAAGTAATAAGTGTGGTTTTAGTCTATTATATTCTTCAAATGAACTATTTACATATTTCTTTTCTGACTGTACTGGGAAACAAAATTAAACATATAGTAACATTAATTTTCTCAAGCAACAAATGCCATGATTGACACTACAGGTGTAGTTGAGACAATTGGGTAAGCTTGTGGTTAAGTTCTCTGATGCCAGTGTTATACAACAGTATTTTTACTGCTCTTATCTATGAAAGGTCTAAACCCTCTCAGCATGTTCTGTCCACTATTCAGGCAATGTCCTTCTACCATTGTATTGTAGGCCATTGTATTACTGGGTTTTTCTCAAGACCTAGGGAAAAAGAATACATGCTTACCTGAATTCCTCACTGTGTTATTAAAATCCTAAGCATACAAGAGCTGAAGCTTGCAACCTGAGCAGTAAATGCACCCAAGGAAACTCAAGAAGCCATTTTCTGCCCAGAAAGGAAATCTAAGCATGCAATTCATTTCTTTCCACAGACCTTACTAAATAATAATAATGAAGTTAAAAATTTTTAAAGTAAACTTTCCAATAAACATCTGTCCTATGCCAGTACTCAATGAAATTTTAGGATCATATGTCAGAAATTCCCTATTGTTTCCCCTATAGATGTTTACATTGTTGCTACTATATGGAATCTACTAAAAAACCAAACAGGTGGGCACGCTTCCTTATTATCCTTTTGTTTTCCAATTGAAAATAGATTTTTTTGTATAATATATTCTAATTACAGCTTTCCCTTGCCCAGCTCCTCTTATATCCTACACATTCCCCAACTCACCCAAATTCTGTCCCTCTCTGCCTCCCTCTCTCTTTCATTAGAATAAAAATAGGTATAATGATAATAATAATAATAATAATAATAATAATAATAATTAATAAATAAATGAATAAATAAAAGTAAAAGCAACCAAACCAGAATAAAACAAAGTAAGCAAACAGGAAAATCTACAAGCAACTTTTCTATTATCCTTTTCCATATTCCTCCCACCCTGCCTCCACCAACTTACACACAACAGGTCAAAAAATCAATTTTTTTTATGGCCGTTCTCTAATAGAAACGTTTTCTTTTCTTACAAATCTCATCTCACAAAACTGACTTCCATACTCACCAATAGTACTTCAATCCACCTTGCAGGGCATGTTGTTAGTCCCAGAGTTCATCCCAAGAAGGACTATTGGTAGATATTTGATCATCTGAAAGTTCAACTCTAATTGTTCATTGTATATAGGAAGTACGTAAGTTATTTCTTAAAATGCCTTATTTATAATAGCCAGAAGCTGGAAAGAACCCAGATGTCCTCCAACAGAGGAATGGATACAGAAAATGTAGTACATTTACACAATGGAGTACTACTCAGTTATTAAAAACAATGACTTCATAAAATTTGCAGATAAATAGATGGAAATATCATCCTGAGTGAGATAACCCAGTCACAAAAGAACACACATGGTATGTATTCAATCATAATTGGGTATTAGGAAAAAAGCTCGGCATACCCACAATAAAACTCAGAGACAATATGAAACTCAAGAAGAAAGAAGACCAAACTGTGGATGCTTCAGTCCTAATTAGAAGAGGGAACAAAATAATCAAAGGAGGTAGAGGGTAGGAGGGACTTTGGAGAATGAGAAGAGGGGGAGGGTAAAAAGAGATAGGATCAGGTGTGAGAGGAGACAGGGGAGATGTACAGAGGGTCAGGAAATTGAAGAGAGATGTGTAGCAATGGGAGATGGGGAACTGGAATAGCCACCAGAAAGTTCTAGATGCCAGGAAAATAAGAGGCTCTCAGGACCCAATGGGGATTACATTAGCTGAAATACCCAACAAAGGAGAGAGAGAACCTGTAGAAACCATGTACAGAGGTTAGGCATGGGCCCTTGAGAGGTACAGATGCAGATGCTTGCAACCAACCATCAGACTGAGCACAGGGGCACCAATGAAGATGTTAGGAGAAGGACTAAAGGAGCTAAAGGGGTTTGCAACCCCATAGGAAGAACAACAATATCAACCAACCAGACTCCCCCAGAGCTCCCAGGGACTAAGCCATCAACCAAGGAATACACATGGCTCCAGCTGAATATGTAGCAGAGAATGGCCTTATCTGGCAACAATGGGAGGGGAGGCCCTTTGTCCTGTGGAGGTTTGATGCTCCAGAATAGGGGAATGCTAGGGCAGTGAGGTGAGAGAGGGTGGGTGGGTGAGCACCCTCATAGAAAGAGGGGAAAGGTGAGGGAGTAGTGGTTTGTGGACAGGAAACTGAGAAGGAGGATAGCATTTAAAATGTAAATAAATAAAGTAAAAAATAAAAAATAAAATAAAAACAATAAGAAAGACAACATATTTTGTATTCCTTAAAATAACACTAATATTTCAGTCTGGAATAACTAAGCAATAAAACTGATTTTGTTTTGTGAATCTCTTATATTTAAAAGAATAGCAGATTTCAGCGATTGGTGTCTGCTTAATTCCTTGCAACATGCCACAGACATGTGTGATTTGAAGATGCCAGGCACTAAGTCAGTGGTACATGTGTTTGTAGAGAGAAGAAGACAATGTAAACATGAAACATAGTAAAGGAGAAAACTCACTGAAGTGCTTTTGTTATCTTTGTATATAATCAATAGTATAAAAATATTGGCCAAGAAAAATTAAAGACACATAAGTTATAAAAATTGTCAAGATTCTGAAAGGAGACACGGATGTAAAGGATGATTAAAAGGGAAACAGGCCAACCTTCAAAGCCCAATGTAGCACTAAGGGGTCTCAACAGCTGCAGGAGGTATCCTTTTTTCTTTTTATTGCTTATGAAATTGGCAAGAATAACTTGAAAGGGCCTGTGGGAATTTAAGTCTTTCTTCTTTTCCTTTTGAGAATCCTTTAAACTAACAAAATGTATAAAAAACCCACAAAGTAATTAGTAAAAAATGAAAAGATGGTTATGACCAACTTAAAGCCCTTCTGATTCACTAGGTTTTCATTGTTAAATATTGTCACTGATTAATGCAAGGCTGAGGCATTGAATATGCCTCTCAGATAGTACACATATTGAATAGGAAATCAAGGACAGAGTGGGAAGAAAATCCACAAAATAAGGTTATTAATAATAGCACAAATACATCACCTTGAATGCATTAATAATAATCTCAGAGTTGTCAATGCAACAGTGCCCCATTAAGGACAGAAATCAATAAAGCACTTGGTGCCATTTGACCCCAAGGGAACCCAGATTTACATTTTCTGATTCTCTGTCCTCCTGTTTTCCATCGCCCCTGTCTGCCTGTTGTACGAGTCTGAATCTACCTGGCCTTAATGCTGCCTTCTTAATCTGCCCTGGTGACTGTGTCTGTTTATCTAAATGTATCTTTAACACAGTGCTTTACTTTCACTCTTATTGAACGCCATAGAAAACACCATATGGGGAAGGAATGAAGGATGTTTTGTGGAAATCTTTAACAGTTTTATAAGGGATTAATCACTGACTCCAAGTAACATAGATAACAAACAATACCGCAAACACCATTGTTTATCAAGTAATATCCATTTGTTGAATTCAATATATATGGTGGGTGTCCATTTTATAGGAGTATTCAACTTATAATTTCTGTTTCAATAAATGATTATAGTAACATTCAATTAAATATGCATTGCACTCTGGATCAGGGGCTTGGAGGAGAACATAAATTAAGATTAAAGTTTCTACTATCTTAGGTTATAAAAGATGATAATGTGAGAAATCCAAGCTATGTGAGGCTGGCTGTTACATTGCTCTCTTTAAGGCAGGTTAAACAAACAGGCTGAGTACACAAGTGGGATAGCAGTTTTATGTGACCTCAAGATATATTATTAATTCTGGCTACTAGGTCCTGCAAAAGTTACAACCTTTCAGAATGTAAGAGAAATTTTTAACATAACATTGCAATGCCACATACAGGAGGAAAATCAACACATTAAATATACTGTTTAGTGGCATTTTGTGGTGGTAATACTACAAAGATATATGTACTTTATTATTTTAATTTTTGAGATTATAATTATTACATTCTCTCTAATCTCCCATCCTTTGAACTCACTCATATGCCTTTCCTTGCTCTCTTTTTAAAATCCTACACATTATTTATATTTTCCAAAACATTTCTCATTACCATAAGTAGCTATAGTTATGAGAAATTGTGGGACAACACCTATCTGCCCAATCCTGAGTCCTAAAGTATCTTTCTAAGGAGACTTGATTAAGCAAAATTTCATCCATCTTGTTTTCTGTTATGGTTCTGTAACTTCTTTGTGTTGTCTGGCCTGCAATCCTAATTAGATAGGTCACATATATTCATTTAAAAATTCATCCATGTCTTCTGAATTTTCCGGCTTTTTAAAGTATTGCTTCTCAAAATTCCTAAGATTCTCTGAATTCCTTTAAGTTATTTTATTAATTTTGATTTTGTTTTCATTTGTTTATTTGTTTTTGTTTTGTTTTTCATTAGTTTGGTAAAGAGTTTGTAAGTATTTTAAATATTTTGAAAGAACTAGCCCTTTTTGATGCTATGTATTGTTCTCTGGGTCCTTCATTTATTGATTTCAGCTCCAATATTTAATATTTTGTTTCAGCTACTGTTTGTGTTTGCCTACCTTTTCTTTTTTTCTTGAGGTTTGAATTGTATCATTAGATTATTTTTATACATTTTTAATCTGATTATTTATACCTATAAACTTTCCACATACGAATACCTTGGCAATGTCTCAGAGGTTCTGATAGATTATGCTGTTATTTTAATTTAATTCTAGAATATTTTTTATTTTCCTCTTATCTTCTTCAATGATACACTGTCTTGTTCATTCAGAAGTGTATTGGTTAGTGTCCAAGTTTTACTGTAATTTTGAACTTTCACCTCTTGTTGATATTTACTTTTATTTTACTGTGGTGTAATAAGTTAACAACAAACCTTATAAGTTTTGTTGTTATTTGTTAAGGCTTGTTTTGTAATCTATAATATAATCAATTTCAGAAAAGGCTCCATGTGCCCTAAAGATGAGTGTGTATTAACAATCTATGGGTTGAAATATTTTTTGATATCTGTTTCACCCAGTTGATCCAGGATATCATTTACCTCTAAATGGGTTTTAATTTGGAACTTACTGTAAGAGTGCAGTGTTAAAATGTCCTGATTATTGTGTTGGGACCTGTGTTTACTTTTGATGGCTTTCAGTGTGTGTATAAATTGTAATGCCCAAGATTTAGGGCATAATCCTTGACATCATTATATTTTCCTGGTCAACTGTCCCTTTATTAATGTGTGCTGGTCCTCGTTATGTCTTCTGACTGGCCTTGCCTAGAATTATTAGGTACTAGCATTGTTAACACTAGCTTAGTTACAGCTTCCATTTGCTCAGTAGGTTGACTGCTATTTTTTGACTCTCACATTTCATATGATTTTCCCAGCTAGAGAAGGTTCTCAGAAATCACCTTTTTTTTTCTTTATTTATGTCTGAATGTATTATTGTCTTTACTTTGTTCTCCATCGATGAAATTTATTCTTCCACTTGATGATGTATTATTTATTAGGCTGATCAATCAATGCTTTCCTTTCCAGAATTTCAATTTGA
>NW_022196912.1:59150681-59153776 GCF_008632895.1 Mastomys coucha
CTCCAAGTTGCCAACTGCTTAAATAGTTGTATGTTTTTCTCTAGGTTCTTATTCTATTCAGAAGCCTATAAGAGTATTCTATATAACTATTGATCCTTTCAAAACTGGGCATCTGAATTTTTTCTGAAATTTCATTTGTATGCCTTGCGTTGATATTATTGAGATGTTGTGAATTTGTGGATGTGTTGTACTAGATTGCTGTGTCATATTATTTGGATTTCTTTGGTGAATTTTCTGCGCCTACTGGGTGAATGTATCTGTTAGTTTTTATTTTTCCCTTCCAAACACTCTTTTGATTTGTTTGTTTAGTTTTATGAGAGGCATCATGGAAGGTTGTCTTCCCTAGAAAGGACTTTCTAGTTGCTTTATAGTGGCATAGATGGCTGTTTTCCCCTTGATGTTTTATTAATGGTTCTGGGGGATTGAGCTTACCAGGTGGAACTTCCTGTGGAATGAGATTTTGAAAGTGTATAGATAATCTGACATTCTGTGAGGAGAATGATCTGTGATATCTGTACTTCAAGCTGTAAATTACTGAGTTTAACTAGCAAAAGTAAAAGAACAATAACCATGTAGCAAATAGACAATATCAACAAATTAGGTACTAACAACATGGAATGTAAAGACAGCAAGCAGAAGTTTCCAAAGGAGAATTCCAAGTGAAGTAGATTGTTTCCCCTCCGCTGAGGTTCTTGACACAAGAACAAATGGCAAGTAGCCATAGCAAGATGTCGTCACTTGGGTGCTTATAACACCAAGCAGACATTCCTATAGAATCTGGTGAAACAGTCCAGCTAGAGTTTCTGATTAAGAGATTTCCAGGCATATGTTTTCCAGCTCCTAATCACCACCATTCATGAGCTTCCAGCTTCTCATGCCCACTGCAGGAAATTTTAGGCCATGGAATAAACAATAGTAACCTCTGCTGGACCCCATTGACATTCTAGCTGTTCTCAATGTTCTAGGCCACAGTGTTTTTCAGCACCCTTAGCTATTTGTGCTTCTCCTTTCTCCATTTCAGGATCAGGAGGCTAGTTTGACAGGACAAGCAGTCTTGGAGGACACTTGAAGTAAAGTATGTTAGAGTATGAGACAAAGAGACCAGACCAGTAGCAGCTCTCAACAAATACAAACAGCACATTAAAAAAATACCAATTCAATGCATATTAATGCTGTATGCCTTAATAGTGTTATGCATTTGAAGAACACTATGCTATAGGCCATAGCACAGTTATGGACTCATGTGTACCTCATGTCAACAGCAGTGAGGAAAGGGGAGATTTTCTTTGGCAGCACGACTGAGGTTGAGTCTCCCTAGCCACACTTCTGCTATGTAAACTTACAATCCTGTTATACTAGTTCATTCTCCATATTTGCTTTCAATAGCCTGATCATTCCTTCTGAACTTCCCAGCCAGGCCCTGAGAGCAAGTCACTGGTACAGTCAGTTAATTATAACAGATTAGTTGTGACATCTGTAGATGGCCACAGTTGCAGACATAGTAGTGGTAGGCTCTGAGGTTTTTGGACAGAACTTTGCTGGTGTGAGTAGAAAATACTGCTTAGGAAGTCCAGATGTGGGCAGCAAGATTTGGCCCAGCTACAACACACCTAATTCTTCACACTTTTTAAAATTGTCTTTGTCTATTTGCTCAGACTCAGAAACCCCCACAATAGACAGTTTATGTATTTTAAACCCTGAGCTCAGGTTTCTTTCTCTCTTCTACCCAGTGCTTTTGCCCCATTACCATCCCCTCTTCCTATCTACTCCTCCTCCTCAATCTCTCTTCAGAAAAGGTCCAGCTTCAGTGGTTAACAATGAGCTACAGCATATAAATTACAGTAAGACTAGGCACCTCCTTTTCTATTTAAGCTAGACAAAGCAACCCAGTATGGGAAAGGGGTACCAAAGGCAGGGATCAGAGTGAGAGACAACTACTGCTTCCACTGTTAGGAGACCCACAAAAATATCAAGCTACCCAACTGTATACAATATGTGCAGAGGGCCTAGGTCAGTCTCATGCAGGGTTACTGGTCAGGAGTTCAATCTCAGTGAGCCACAAAGGGCTCAGTTTCATTAATTCTATGGGTTTTCTTATGGTGTTCTTGACCCTCTGGTTCCTACAACCCTTCCTCCCCTTTTTCCACAGGACTCCCCAAATTTTGCTCAATGTTTAGCTGTGGGTCTCTGCATCTGATCCCAACAGATGCTAGATGAAGCCTCTCTGATGACCATTGGGCTAGATGTCAATATATGATCCCATATCTACCTCCCACTCATGTCCAGTCCCCTCTCCCTATCCACCCAAGATGTCTATTCTATATCTCCTTCTCAGTGAAATGCATGTTACTTTGTTTCTTTGGGTCTGTTGACTATAGCATGGTTTTCCTTTACTATAGGGTTAATATCCACTTATAAGTGAGTATATACCATGTTTGTCTTTTGTGGTCTGGGTTACTTCAGTCAGGATGATCTTTAATAGCTCCATCTATTTGTCAGCAATTCTCATGATGTCATTCTTTTTAATAGCTGAGTAATGTTCTATTATGTAAATGTACTATATTTTTTCATCCATTCTTTCATTGAATCTTGACTATTTCAAGTTCCTCTCTATTATAAATGAAACTGTTATACACATAGTTGAGCAACTTTCCTTGTAGTATGGTAGTATATAGTATGGTAAATACCCAGTACTGGCATAGCTGAGTCTTGAGATAGGCTTATTTCAATTTTCTAAGAAGTCACTATATTGATTACAAAGTGGCTATACAAGTTTGCATTCCCAAAATAATGAAGAAAGAGTATTTCCCTTGTTCCAGATCCTCATCAGTATGAGCTGCCACTTGTGTCTTTGATCTTAGACATTTTGACAGGTGCAAGATGAAATCTCAAAGATGTATTCAATATACTACTTGAAGTTTTAGCTAAAGCAATAAGACAACAAAAGGAGATCAAGGAGATATAAATTGGAAAGTAAAAAGAAGTCAAAGTACTACTATTTACAGATGATATGATAGTACACATAACTGGCACAAAAAATTCTACCAGCTAACTCCTACAAATGATAAATGCCTTCAGTGATATGGCTAAATACA
>NW_022196912.1:59153789-59157556 GCF_008632895.1 Mastomys coucha
AAAAAAAAAAAAAAAAAAAAAAAAACCTCAAAAAATCAGTAGCCCTCTTGTATACAAAAGATAAATGGACTGAGAAAGAAATCAGAGACAGATCAGCCTTCACAATAGTCCCAAACAATATAATATATCTTTACACCACTCTAACCAAACAAGCCTATAAGACACAAACTTCAAGTCTCTGAAAAAAAAATGAAGAAGATATCCCTGGTCATAGTTCAGTAGAATTAATACAGTAAAAATGGCCATCTTATCAAAAGCAATCTACAAATATAGTCAAGTTGATAACCAAGAATAGCCACCTTATCTGGCTCTTCCTTTTTGAAGTATAGTATGTAAGAATTCTCATCAAAATTCTAACACAATTCTTTTCAGACTTTGAAAGAACAATATTCAACTTTCTATAGGAAAACAAAAAATCCAAGATAGCTAAAATAATCCTGTAAGCATCACCATCCTTGATTTCAAGCTATAACTCAAGAGCAATAACAATAAAAATCTACTGGGATTGGCATGAAAACAAAAACAAACAGGTGAATCAATGAAATCAAATTGAAGAACCAGATGTAAATCCACACACCTACAGACACCTGATTTTTGATAAAGAATCCAGAAATACACAGTTGGAAAAAGAAAACATCTTTAACAAATGGTACTGGTTTAACTGGATGCCTGCATGCAGATGAATTCAAATAGATTCATATTTATTATCCTGCACAAACTCAAGGCTAAGTGGGTCAAAGGCCTCAGTATAAAACCAGATATACTGAACCTAATAGAAGACAAAGTGGGAAATACCTTTGAATGCACACAGGAGAAAACTTGCTGAACCAAACATGAATAGCTCAAGTACTAAGATCAACAATTAATAAATGGGAATTCATAAAACTGAAAAGCTTGTCTAAAGCAAAAGACAACAGCCACAAAAAATACCAAGCAGTAGCCTACAGAGTGTGGAAAGATCTTCACCAGTCCTACATCTAACAGAGGGCTAATAACACACATATGTGTGTGTGTGTGTGTATGTGTGTGTGTGTGTGTGTGTATGTATATGTACATGTGGTCATGTAGCCACTGGTTAGGTTTCCATGCTCCTCTAAATAAACATGCACACATATTCTGTAAACAACCTCAATAAAAATTCATTGGTCATCATGGGGGGCAATAAAGGATAGAAAGGTAGTAATAGTAAAATATGGAATCTGTGCACATGAAAATGTCTCAATGAATCCTCTATTATGTATAATTAATATATACCAATAAAACACTGAAAAGGATAAGCTTTCAGGAGACAAGAAAGATTCAAACCATTATCATCATGTTTGGAGTAACTTCTCTCACTCTGATAAGTTGTCTCTTCATCCAGTCTTTACCTACTTAAATCAGAGGCTTTGTCCTATGACATGCTGATTAAATAACAAAATAACTCCTGGACACTATTACATGGATATTACTTGTACATGGATACAGGTACAAACCTGTGGTTTTACTGGTTTGGATGAATTTTAAAAACATGAAAATAAATATGTACCAAACCACTATGGGGAAGAGGATATTGAAGTTACATAACATAATTCATTATTCATACACTCTTTTTCTCATCAATATTCCTGCTTAAGTCATTAGCTACCAACTGCTACTTGGCCAAACTTTACTTTCTCCCACCAAAGTTGAATAGAACACCCCCTTTTAAATTTGGCTGTTTTGATTATTCAGTGGTTTTGAAACAGCTTTTCTGCAAAAGTTGTTACCTGCATCAAATTTAAAGCCATTTCAGAAGCATTCCTTTGAGATTAGACTGGATGCTAACCAATGAAAGAAATCATCTCAATAATTCTTTCATCATTTGGACATTTTTGGAAGTATCCTCTTCTTGTTGAAAGAAGAGAACACAAACATAATCAACAGGAAACCCTTGTGCCTCTTGTTTGCTAAGGCAGAGACAAAAATTATGGTGACCTCAATACTTATTCAAAGTTTTGCCTTTTCTTCCTCCTCCTACTTTCCTAAACAAAACTGTGTCCTTCCTAGTTTTTATTCTCTGAATAAACACAATGATAATTGATCTCACAACATAATATTATTAAACTTCTATAGTTCTAAGTAACCTAGTAAATGCTGACCTGGTGATCTGCCTTCCAAGGAAAAAATTATCTGCCTGTATTGAGGTGAACTGCTTTTGAGGAGAGTCTGACAAGGGCTGAGCATTAAATATGAGTTCCTCAGCTGCCCCGCAGCTGCAGTATTTACCTCCTTACTTCCAGAATTACTCACACAGTGCCTGGAAAGCAGCAGAAAGAACACACTTCAGCTTTCTAGTTTTATTCAACGTATTAGCTTTCTCCAGTGTTTTACTCCAACAATGTCATATTGGAGGCAAAGGTTTGAGAGGAGGAATAAGAATTTGTTCTCTGTTGCTACTGTTATTCGGAACATAAGCATGACTCAGTGTTTGGGCATCTGATTTTTAAAAGGCAAATGGCCAGATTATAGAAGAAGTAAAATATGCGTATTTTCTACCTAAACCTCTTAAGCAAACAAATACCTGCTTTGAAACAGCATGTCTTGAGATTGCCAGAAGAAAAACTGTACCTGCTGCCTTGCTCTGCCCCATTGGCTACATACTTAGTGAGCAGCCTTTGTCTCTCAATCTGTTTGTATTCCCACAATTATAAATAACATGGTCTCCCTGAGGCTTCCTGAGAAAGAATAAACAGAAACTTCCAAAGTGAAGAATACTAAAAGTCAGTGATCTACATTAATACACTAGGAAAACAAAGTTGCTGCCTGCTAATTGGTGTTATACGGTTGAGATTCATTGAAAATTCTTAACTGGAGAATTTTTACACTACCGAGGGACACGTTTATCTTCTCCTGATCACTAAGCTTAATGAATGAACAAAGGCAATATTATAAAAAAAAATTATATAAAAAGAGACCTAGCCATTTAGCAACCAAAATGTGTTGTTGATAAGCACTCACTAACAATGTCTGCTAACACTGAGCCATGTAGTACAAAATATGTTCTTAAAGACCCTGTGAAACACAGATTCTGAATGCTAAAGAAAAGCTAAAATGGAGGCTACTATATAGATGTATGCCCAGAACATAAGTTGTTCCTAAAATATATTACAAACATGTGATTGAAGATTTCTACTAGTGATTTTAGTGTATAATCTGGTTACTCCCTCTCTTCTAAAGCTCTTTAGACACTAAGGCCCAAATTTACAGCACTCTCCAACACACAGGAATTATCTGATAACACAAACTTATAATAAACTCTTACTGTAAATAATATTGTTTCTAATCCTTGTCTTTTTTTATGGGCCTTTCTTTTTTATTAGATGATTTCTTTATTTATGTGTCATATAATATCTACTTTGCCAGGTTCCCCTCCAAAAAAATAAAATAATATAAAATAAAAACAAAAACAAACTCCTGTTCCCTCCTCCCTCTCCCTGCTCAACACCCCACCCTCTCCTGCTTCCTGGCCCTGGCATTCACCTACACTGAGTCTTAGAACCTTCACAGGACCAAGGGCCTCTCCTCCCATTGATGACTGACTTGGCCATCCTCTGCTATACATATGCTGCAGGAGCCATTAGTCCCACCATATGCACTCTTTGGTTGGTGGTTTAGTCCCTGGGAGTTCTGAGGGTACTAGTTAGTTCATATTGTTGTTCGTCCTAAGGGGTTGCAAGTCCTTCAGCTCCTTGGGTCCTTTCTCTAGCTCCTTCATTGGGGACACTGTACTCAGTCCAATGGATGGC
>NW_022196912.1:59157950-59158842 GCF_008632895.1 Mastomys coucha
GGGGACACTGTACTCAGTCCAATGGATGGCTGTGAGCCTCTACTTCTGTATTAGTCAGGTACTGTCAGTGCTTCTCAGGAGATTTAGCTTCTCAGCTTATCAGGCTCCTGTCATCCAGGACTTGCCGACATCCACAATAGTGTCTGGATTTTTTTTTCTTTAGATATTTTCTTTATTTACATGTAAATTTCTCCATTCCCAGTTTCCCCTCCAAAAAACAAAGAAACAAACAAAAACAAACCCCTGTTGCCTCCCACTTCCCCGTGCCTGCCACCCCGCCCTCTCCCACCCTCTGGCCCTGGCATTCCCCCACCCTGGGGCACAGAACCCTCACAGGGCCGAGGTCCTCCCCTCCTACTGATGATTGAACCTGTAATCCTCTACCATACACACGCTGCCCGAACAATCAGACCCCTCCATGTGCAGTCTTTGGTTGGTGGTTGAGACCCTGGGAGCTCTGAGGGCGCTACCCAGTTCATATTGTTGTTCGTCCTAAGGGGCTACAAACCCCTCAGCTCCACTGGTCCCCTCTCTAACTCCCTCACTGGGGACCCTGCACTCAGTTCGATGGATGGCTGTGAGCCTCCACATCTGTGTCAGTCAGGCACTGTCAGAGCCTCTCAGGAGATAGCTATATTTAGGCTGGCTTGCCCCTCCTTCAGTCCCTGCTCCACAGTCAATCTCTGCAACTCCTTCCGTGGATATTTGGTTCCCCCTTTTAAGAAGGAATGAAATGTCCACCCTTTGGTCCTCCTTCTTCTTGAGTTCCTTGTGGAATGTGGGCCGTTCTTCCTGCATTCCAAACCTCTGGGCCAATAACCACCCATCAGAGAGTGCATACCGTGTTTGTTCTTTTGTGATTGGGTTACCTCACTCAGGATGATATTCTCCA
>NW_022196912.1:59159364-59175067 GCF_008632895.1 Mastomys coucha
GATCTTTTCCCAATTTGTTGGTTGCTGTTTTGTCCTTTTGACAGTGTCTTTTGCCTTACAGAAGCTTTACAACTTTATGAGGTCTGGATTTTATGACTGAATATGGGAAGGATTCCTAGGTGGAGCAGTCTCTGGATTGTCCTTCCTTCAGTCTCCGCTCCATAGTTAGTCTCTACAACTCCTTCCATGGGTATTTTATTCCCCCTTTTAACAAGGAACGAAGTATCCACACTTTGGTCTTCCTTTTTCTTGAGTTTCTTGTGGCTTGTGCAATCCTTAAGTCTTTTAGTCCATATTTTTAGTTATATTAATTTTGAGCTTGTTTTTGATATTTTTAGGTCTGAATAATTGTGAATCATTTTTGAAGTATTAAAGAATGTAAATAAACATTTATTGTGTTAATGGTCCAAATTTGTCAACTTATAATTATCCAATCACTAACTGAACATCATTTGTCTCATACAGGTTTACATTTTTCAGGTTTATATATTTTTTAATTTATATAAAAAATATATTGTGTAACTTTAATATTTAACATTAGATATTACTATTATCAGAAGATTAAATCAGCAAGTAGTTAAAGGAAACTGGCATTCCTCATTAAGGAGTATATAGAAAAAGTACATTTAAAAAAACTAGCTTAAGGGGATTAGCTGAATAATGATTTTCCTTAGTGTTTCCTGTCAACACTAGCAGGCATGCAGCTCCTACTTAGGCCCAGGCTTTATTTAAAGCTGCATGAATGAATACTTAGCATGGAGATCAAGAATGGCTTAAGGTCTTAGGTTCAACTTGTGCTTCATATTTCCTCCAACAAAAGTGTTTTTCAAAGTGTAATCTTCAGTGCCAAGAAATCAATTAACTTAAAAAATTGCTAACCCTGCCAATAACCAGTAATATGAATGGACTCTTATTGCATGGTGCCTGAACAAATTAAAGGAGCAATCCCTGACTGCTGGGTCTATCTCCAAGAGAACAAGGTTTCTCTGAGATGGGAGATAGAAACAAAAATGAGGGCAAGCCATCTGAGTAGTCACACAAAGCTTCCCAATGGACCAGAAGAAGATACAATTGCTTTCTCAAAGATGTAAAAATCTGTAAAGATTCCCTGACGGCAACACTTCAGTGCTTGAAGTCACTATACACAAGAAGCCTTTCTGTAAGAGAAGGGCTATATAAACATGTGATAACAATAAAGTTAGCACATGGGATCCAGACACAGATACTGGTGTGTTCAGTTGTAAAATAGGTGAACGCTTGTAATGTGAAGGCCACATATGGAGGTGCTACAAACATAGAAATTGCCATTTCTATATTAATTTGGATGCTATGTAAGTCTAGGCCAGGAGGGAGTCAGGAAGATGTAATTACTTTGTTATATTTGTGATACGTTTGGTCCATTGTTGTGATTCTGAGAAGTGGATAGAGACCTATAGCCATGCCAGATGCTGTGTTTATAATGAAGCCATATTCAATATGAAATGTGATCAGGTTTCTATGACGCACCCTTTAAAAACTCTTTGAGAGATCTTTAAAATGAGGAAAAACAAACCTGTTTTTGTTTTATACCAAACCCCCACTCTGCTTTTAGAGACAGGTTTTCAAATTGCCCAGATCCTCCTACCTCTATCTGCCATGAGCTAAGATTACAGAAATGCACCAGTACTCCTAACTTAACATATTCTTGGGTATCAGTTTTCACTGTGCCATTTCTTGAGCGTTCCAAGGTATGTTCTCTTGCACATCAATATTTAGCATTGTGGATGAGATCTGTAGTGGCTATGGCCACAGTATAAATCGTTACCTATTCTTTTTGTCATTCACATGTAAATTTTCATTTTTATTCTGAATATTTGTTAGTTTCAAGAAAGGATGGTAAGTGTGTGCCTTTATCCTTGATGCATGACCATGCACTTCAACTTTTAATACATAAGCTTTCTTGGCTTCCAAATACATCTGTAATAATCATCATCTTTTTGCTCTCTATCTCCCTTATCATTTTCCTTGATAACCTGTATCTAATATACCCTGCTACTGTTGTGTTATCTCTCTTGTTCTTTGATTTTTCCTTAACAGTTTCTATTTCAATATCTACCTAAGCTGTCCCTTATACATAACAATTTCTTGATGCCTTGATTTTGGTATTTAACTATGTTCACATTAAATTAGCCAGAATAGCAAGTTTGTACTTCAAGTATGTATTTTCATTTCCAAGACTTAGTGAATTTTCATATCATTTTTTCTGTTTCCACTTGTTCCTTTTTGGATATTATTTGCCTTCCTATACCCTTAAATTAATATTTAAATACTTCAAGTTACCTTTTAAATTATTTTTATTTTCTTTTAACAAATGATTTCATCAGTTTTAGTAGCAATGTTCCTCAGTTTCACTTATTTGTTTGTTTGTGGTTTGTTGTCCTTGTTTCTGAGATAGAAACTTACTCTGCATCCCAGGCTGGCCTTGAACTTTAGTTATTCCTGTTTCTGAATCCTAGGAATTTATATGACAAGACTATGATGCCATGCCATAACATATACTCATAGAGATGTATGAGCAGACTTGCATTAAGTATGGTTTTGTTGCTGCTGCTACTATAACTGTCTTCTTTTGACTAGGACTTCTGAAGTTCTCTTAGCCAGCACTCCTATCTCATACAGAAGTAGACAATGCCTAACACTGATTATTCATGCCTTTGAAACTCAGAAATCTTTATGCCAGTGACAGAGGTCAAACCACATAAGTAATAATAGTAGTGGTCACAGGGCTCATCACCATGCACAACACAGGAAATAAGCTTGACATGCTCTTAAATACATTTGAGAAGCTGTTTTCGTACCATTCACTCACTCATTTGGATTGCAAACTCAGAGTATCACTTTCCTTGATGTATTTTCTTATTCCTCCATTTCTACTCTATAGAAAATTTCTTGTTACTGGTGGCTTTTTCAATACTTATTTCTTTTTTACTTCAATCTTTATTTAATTTTATTTCAATCTTCTATCTAGATATTTTGTTTCAAAAACATGGGGGAAGGGAGAGGTACTCAGTTTGTGAAGCCATCCTGAAAGAAAAGTGACAGAGTACATAGTGAATCTAGAGATGCAACTTAACTGGAGAAAATCTGGAATCTGGACTAAAACACACAAAAGCATAGTACTTTATTCTGGTGCAGTGCTTCTATGAGCAGTTAATTTTATATACATATATATGTGTGTGTGTGTGTGTGTGTGTGTGTGTGTGTGTGTGTATACTGTATAGGTATACTATATACAGTATATATACCTATCTGTATATGTATATACTGACAAATTACAGTGTAAAGTTAGTAAATTCACTATGCTAATATTTACTTATAGTGGAGATTTGGTAGTTGTAAATTTATCATTATTCTTCAGAATGTCTACATACTTTTTAATAGTGACACATACGCTCGTAGGCTGCAACAATACTTGCTTCTAGCCTGGCACTTTAGTTAAGCAGATATGAATATTTCATAATGAGTAAAACTAATAACTTTGCAAGGCCTCAACTTTCTTCTTCCATTGAAATAAGATGTTAGAACACAAGTCTTACTCAGAAGGACTATTCATTCTTAACATCGGGTCACTATGGAAACAATCCACACAAAATGCAACCCTGTCTTTAGAAAGAAAAATATTACTAATAACTCAAATAGCCCAATTTCATCCTAAAAATATTTTACTTTAATACTTAGAAAGCAATAAAAAATCATGCATTTGACTAAGGAGTTGACAAACTTAAAGAAGTAAATATTAACACTAATTTACATGAATGAGACATTGAAAGAGTTGAATCTCATACATTTAAGGAAAATCACATTTAAAACACCATATCACTTATCACAGAAAGTCCAAATTGGGTAAGACAGGGACTAACAAGTGTTAAATAGGAAGTACAATTCTCATTTTGGCTACATGAGGTGTAAATTTCATACCCTCTAGAAGGAACAAAATTTGTCAACATCTTCTAAATGTTAGCCTAAACATAACATCATTTATGATATGGAAATTGTACTCTTTGGTTATTCCCAACCAAAATGTTCACATATATTTACCAAAATACATCTACTAAAATATTCCATGAATGTAGTATTCATAAAAGCTTCAAATAAGCTGGTATCTAACCATGAAAAACAGAATGGCTAAATAAATCACAACATAGTCACACAGTGCAAAATAATATCACAGTGCAAATGAGCAACATAAAATTGGAAATGACACAGGATATCTCATGGGTAAAGTGGGGCAAATACCATACAATTCCATTTTATTACAAGTTCCAAAGGTGACCTCCATTGAAAAGTAAGTAGTTAATGATTGAATGAGGATACAAATCTGACTTTTCTAAAGCTATGGATTTTTTACAATCTAGGTCCTTGTTATAGATAAAATCATAAATGTCATAAATTGGCATTAAGTCCTCAGATGGTGGTAATATTTTGGGAAATTCTAGAAAGTAGGATATAGGATCTAACTTGAAGAAGTCAGTCACTGGTGAAAAACCTCTTGAGATATCTTGTCTCTACTTTATTTCTTGTCTTTCTTCTTTCTGTCTATCACAGAAATGAAAAGGGATGTTGGCTAGATATTCCTGCGTCCAGGATGTTCTGCACTTACTCTGTTCAAGAATATGGAGTTAAGCAACCCTCTGAAATGATTAAAGAAAGTTCAACCCTTCCTTTCTTATGCTGATTTTATCAGAAATTGTTATCACAGTAAAGAAAACCTGACATTAACAATTGAGAACTGATGACATAGATGTAATTGCTTTGAGAAATTCAAGCCATATATTTATGAACAATGTCATAAAATGCAATTTTACTGAGCAATGAAAATTTTATGCATTCTATATAAATACTAGATATGAATAGCGCTTCCCTTGTTTAGTTGTTTTTCAGATCTACTCCTAAATTCTAAAGGATTCATGGAGTATACTCCCAGCTGGTTCCTGCTTCCAATTAATTATAAATCTGATTTTGTTTTGTTCTTTCAGAGGTAACAGGGTTATTTTGTTTTTTTTGTTTCTCAAATTTACAGCTATGGAATAAGAATAGTACTACTTTTGAATATCAGTCACATGTATAACTGTAAAATTAATCAAATAGACTTGGAAAGAGACAACCAAAACCACGTTCCAGAGAATGCTAACACATGAGAAGAGCATTTCTGTCAAAGTCTCCTTTGCTGTTTTTGTAGATTTTGATTATGTGCCTTGTCATAGTTTTTTCTGTAGCTTTGAACCTGTCAGGTTTTAGCACCTATGTCCGGGAAGGGAAGCAGAAGGAGCCTGTGGTATCATCCGCCAGCCCATAGGTACCTATGCATTCAATAGAATGTGCCTCACTCACAATTAGCTTTTCAGCAGTCATGGTTGCCAGTTTAAATCTACCAACTTCCATAGCAACTCAGATTCTCTCATGAATGTCTGTCTGGTGCTTGTCCCAGCACCTACTTAGGATTATGCATTCTGATGAAAATTGCTAAAAACATTGTCAAGTGAACATTTTCTTCTAAATGGTGGATTTTTTTGGTTTAATACAAACATAAGTTCTCAGGTCTGAATCATTGCATTTTACCCTCAAACTCTCAAATTTTAACCTACTTTGTCCAATATTCTCAAGCATTCTATTACTAGGCTTTTTTTTTTTTCCACAAGCCTACCTTAAGCGTAAACAAATCATCAAAGAAATTATCCTGCCATGGACTGCGCGCCAGGCACCTTAAGGCTAGCAAGTATTATGTTAATTCAAGTGAGTTCACTCAATAATACAGCCTTATACTGTGAAGTCTTTAACACACACACGCATACACACACACACACATACACGGAAATGAACATCTGTATTTGTATTAGCAAAATCCACTCAAAAACTGTGATCACTTCTGACATTTTGATTTAGTTTTTTAAAGGAAAATTTAGTTTAATATCAAGAATTCTGTATAAATGTCCCAAATATAATAAAGGAACATGCTCTCTAATTAACACCAATGACAGTATTATTTAACATGTGCTGCTGAATGAGGTGAAAGTTTATTAAACAGAGTGAGTTTCATCACAGCCAACACCTTATTCAATTTAGGAGGAAAATGAGTGTTTAAAATTCTTCAAATAGTTTAAACCTGAAGTTTGAAACCATACCTTCACATTTTCACGTTCTTGGTTATGAATCTCCTCAATTTCCACAACCATTCAAAGAACAAACCATTTATGTTCTATTATATAATAGAGAGTTCAGAGCAAATTGGATAAAGATATGCGTGAATATTACTTGTAGCCACGACTTGATTGATTGTCTCTAAGCTGTTAGAAGTTAGGTCTTAACATATAAACCCTTTAAAGGTAAAATTCACCTGACTCAGGTTTGACCTGGAGCTCTGCTTTTCCTGCCTGAGTTCTTGAGATTCCCTTATGCCAGACACACCATTTGAGTTGATCTTAGTTCCCTTCCAACACTTGAACATATGCCTTTATAATGTTTTCTGTTTCACTAAAGACCAGTCTTTTGAGAAAAGGTTCTTCATTGGTCATTTTGAACCCAGGGAAGCACCTCTCAGTACAGCCTCTGTCATCTCACATGGAATGCCACAGAGCACAGTCAAAGGAAGGCCTGCTGGCCTCTGGATGTGAGGGAGGTGCAGCTACAGCCTGTCTATAGCTGATCTACATGGGCTCTTCATTTATGACATATTTTAAATATGTCATAAAAATATTTGAACCAAACACCAAAAAAAGATATTTGAATTTTTTGAGAAATGGTGTTTTTAATGTAAAAGATGTTAAAGGCTCTTAGCTGAATATATTTCGCCTCAAATATTTTCTTTTAAGCCAAGATCTACCTACTTTAAAGTGATCCCAGGTTCCTCAAATCTGGGTGTTAAATGTCCTCTGTACCGGGGTTGTACCTCAGATATAGACACTGGGCATTTGTTCATCATCATACAATATCTGCCTGATGTTAGCTGCCAGATAAACTTTTAGCCCTGGTCTTACAGATCCGCAGCTAACATCAAAACAGCCTTCTTGAGAGGTCTTGTGCAGGCTGGGAAGTTATGCTCTGAGTCCAAATTCTTGTATCTGCAGACAGAGTATTTGATTATGAGCATCTTCACATCAGATCCCCATAGTAATTAAAGGAACAGATGGAAACTTTTAGAAAACATGAAAATGTACTGAAACTCATAGGTAAATTCTCATGAATTGAACTCAGTAGATTCCTTTAACTCAAAAGCATAGTCAAATTCTGTCTCACATAAAAATTAGCCAATGGATTAATTCATATACAAAGAAATTCTACTTTTTCTCTCTGATCTTGTTTCTAATTGATCACACAGCAGTTAGTAAATACACACACGTTAAGTACTAAATTACTAACTTCCTAGGATTCTAACTCCTATTATTTTTATGTTATTCCCTCTTTGGAATTTTGCCTCACATTCCAAGACCATGAAGCATATTGATTTTTCTAGGAGATAGGAGCTAAAATTGGCCTATTCGCCTTTCCTCTGTGAACTGACTGTGCCAGTATCTGACAGCTCATGTGCCCTGTTCTTCCTAGTATTGTTTTGTGTCACTATAGTTACCTAGCTTTGCTAACATGTCTCGGCTCACTGCTACGTCTCTCTAGCCATTGATTGCTACTTCATAAATACGACTGTTTAAAAGTAACCAAGACAGGTATGCTTTAAAGAGAAACATAAGAAAAAAGATAATACAAAACCCCACACCCCTTGCATGAACTTCAAATTAACAAATTACTTATAGCCTCTTCTAACTTTATTTTCATATAACCAGTGAATGAAGTTTATTCTAAAGTTATCCTTCCACTCTTATCTATGCACAATTATCTCTACCCAATTATTACAATTTTACTAGCCATAATTATGCTAATTACCTTCTCAACAACATCCCCTTCTCATCACTGATTTAGGTATTCAGCAAGTAGTTTGTGAACTAAGAAACTGCTTGACTGTAATTTCAAATCTTTTAATAGAAAACTGTAGCTCTCTTTGGGGAAAAAAAAACAATTCTATTGGATGTGAGGAGAGGAATTGTGAACTATAAAATGAAAGATGTCAGTTGCTGGAAGCTCCGTCTTATAATGCACCAGTTTCTGCCTGTGATAAGAACCCACACTGCTGTTTGGGTACATACTGTGCCTACTAGGTCCCAGTAGACATAAGTATGGGGTCACAGGAATAACACTCTCTTCATTTCCCTTTCTTCATCTAATGGATTGGGATGGGCCAAAGGACATGGAGATCCAAGGAAGCTGGCAGTGAATAAACCATGATTGGATTCCAATACTAAAATGTCCAGGAACACTCTTTCTCTGGGAGGAAGGGTCCCAGCAGGATCTTGGGCCTAAGAACTAATACTTTGAAGTGCAAATTGGATCTTAACTTTCAATATGGAGCCTGTCACTCAAGACACTGTTGGTAGCCTTTAGGTGACTGAACTAATCTCATGCCAAGATAGAAGAATAAATTTCAAAGTAATTTGTACAGTAAAATATGAAGTATAACTTTCAGGGAATCAGAATGATGTCCTTTATTAATTTGCCACATGGGCCCAGAATATGGAGTAAAATTCCTCAATGCACTCCTTACCTTGAGCTCTGCCTTTGCAAGACCCAGAATAATTTCCAGTGCAAAGTCAGTGATAAAGCTAATATACATATATTTTGCAGTTTGGAGCATCATAGATAGACTTTCCAATTATTTTTTAGTTTCAATTAGATTGGTAAATTTCCCTGTAGCTCATCTCAGTCTAATCATATAATTACATTCCATTTAAGTGAAAATGACTAGCTAAAAATGTTTGCATGGGAAAAAAATATGCTTCAGATGATGAAAGTTTTCTCCAATCCTCTGTCTTAATATTCCAAACAAGATTTCCAGTGTTATTATTCTCTGGATCACAGATCATGAACCAAAGATTATACCAGAATATTGAGCTAGAGTAATCAAAATGCAAGTAAAAATAGACTATAACTTTCAGAGTTGTGCTTAGTGCTTAGAAAGCTAAACATTACACTCAGTTTCCAGCCTTAAACATTGCCAGCCTCGGTGCCTGTGAAATGTAAGAGTGACTGCACCTCTGTCGAAGATGGCTGACAGATGCTTGGTTTGCATCATGATATTGTTAGTGTGGACTTTCCTTCTCCAGTACCACTGACATATGAAAGTAATAGTTCCCATGTCCTCTTACAGCTACTGTGCTACATATAAGACGTATTGCACTAATTACTTATATTTCATAAAAATAGAAAAGGAACAAGGACAACAGTATTGATCCCTTTGACAAGGCACATGCAAAGAAGGTGGTTTTATATTTCTCTACAGTCAAACAGTATTTTAGTTTTACAGTATTTAGCCCATTTAATGAAGTCAAGTAGCCACTGTGGGAGGGCTGACAGGACAATACTTACAAAATCAATCACATACCTTATTCCTGTCATGATGGAGTTGCTTTACTGGTGGTTGATGATATTGCTGTCCCTGCTAATGGAGAGTAGCTATGGCTTCAACACCTCATTTGTCTTTAAAGCTATCCTAGCTGGACAGTTAGATCCTATTTGTGGGAATATTCCTCTAAGCCTACCCTAAGAAGTGGTTATAAAATCTACCTAAGAGTTCTGTGAGATTTTTTTTAACTCATCCATGTGTAAAATTTCTGACTCTTTTTCTATTATTTGGATAAAATTTGCACAAAGTAAAAATATATCTTATTATAAAATCTGATGAACTTTGACTTATTTGTCAACTTAGTTATCATAAAACCACCAAAATTTAAGACCATTCTTTTGAATCATTTTAAATGTTATTTTTCTGACTGATGTATTTACTTTAATTTTAATTTTAACTTACTGGTGATAAATGGTATTGTATATCTTTCATGTGTCTTTTTTCCATTGTTGTCTTTTCTTTTGCGAACTACCAACCCTTCAGCTGTCTTGTTTTTATTGGCTTATTAGTCTTTGTATGTTTTATGATGAGGAATAGCTGACATATGAAAATGTATCAATTTTATTTGTCCACACCGAAAACTCTACCCAAGTATCTGCTGTGGAACCACCACTTGACTGGAGATTTAGACATTCACATCTTTACAGAAGCTTTCCCTCTCTCACCAAATCCATACTCAACAGAAAGCAACTATTTCTATATATAAGCAACTGATTCTTTGGGTTTCATAAATATGCAATTTAAAAGACCATAGCTTTTTCTGTGCCTGGGTTTCCCACACGATGAATCCACAATGGAGTTCATTCATGCTATTGTCTGCACAACTATGATTTTAAATCTTACTCCTTTTTTAGATTTTGTTAAGTCTTACTCCTTTGCCTACTCACCTATAAATAGCATTGCCTTGTTTCAAGGCATAAGGTATTACAAACAAAGCTGCTATAAGGGTCCTTGTAAAAATCTTTGTAGACATGCTCAGATTTTTCTTGAGTCAAGATCTAGGAAGATAAAGGAACACATATTATATGGATCCGTTCCCATAAGTAATTACATGTATTTTATTTTTATGTTCTGATTATATTATAAAAAGCGTGTATATGATTTTCCAAAACATATGAAGTATTCTTCACTTTTGTCATGTATGGTGGAGGGTGGCATTTCTCTCAGCGGACAGAAGCACATACTCTTGTCATGTATGGTGAACTAATTGTCCCTATAGGTTCAGTAGAGATTTATTTGCCTCTACTTTTTAACATCCCACATTTGATTGTAGAGTAGCTGTTTTGCCTGTCAATTTTGTTGTTGCTGGTTTTGTTTGTTTGGTTGGCTTTTGGTTGTTTTGGTTTGTTTGTTTGGTTGGTTCTTTGGTTGGTTCTTTGGTTGGTTGGTTGGTTGGTTGGTTGGTTGGTTGGTTGGTTGGTTGGTTTGCTGTGGTGTGCTGTGGTGTGATATGGTGTGCTGTGGTGTGGTTTGGATTGGTGTGGTTTGGATTGGTTAGGAGATTTCTAACATGGTCTTTATAACATACTCTAACCTGATGTGAAACTCACTGGATAGTGATGGATAGGCCTCAAGATCTCAGTTTCCCAAGATTTGAAACTATAGGCATACATCCCCCATGTCAGACTAGTTTGCCAATTTTTAAATTGAATCTTAAGATTTTTCTTATTGTCTTAGTCAATCTTATATTTATTTTCAGATCTACATGCTAAAGATTCATTTTCATGTATTTTTCTGCTAATCTCATAGTGTTGACTCAATCAGGAATTGTTTACCAAAATCTAACTTTGTTTGTTACTTTCTAAATTATGTCTATGTTCTGACCCAGAAGCTATTTCCTGATCCAAAATCGTGAAGATATTCTTTGTATATTTTTGAAATACTTTATTGTTTGAGGCTTCAATTGATATCCACAATGAATCTCAAGTTGATTTTTACAGATAGAATCAGATGGATATCAAAGCCAACTCATTCACACATTCATCTAGTTGCTTCAACACAATGTACAATTTTTAAAATCACTTACCAAGAATTCAGTTGCTCTTTTGTGAGAAAGTCAACTTCTGCACCATCTCTTTTGTATGTCTCTTGAATTTATCTTTCCACTATGCCAATAACACACTATTTTGACAACTATAATGTTGAAAGAAATGATGGAATAAGGTAGTGAAGGTCCTCTAACATTGTCCTTTCTTAAAAAAACTGGCTATTCAGCACTGGCTTTTATCATGTATGTTTTTAAAGTGGGATCTATTCAAAGAGCTCATTTGAATTTGGAGAATTACACTGAATCTTGAGATGGATTTTCATCTCTTCTTTAAATATATCCTACATATCCATCTGGCACTATTTCCTTTTATTCTAGATGGCTTTACTTTTAGTTTCCCTTGTAATATATGTCTGTGTCAAATTTTCTCAAAGTGTTACATTTTAAATATCTTCATTCACTTTTGTGGAGTGTTCTTCCTCTGAGGGGGAAATTCTGTGATGGCAGCCTATTTTTCTTTCAGTAAACTTGATCTCAGTAAACTTCTCTCAGTATACAAGTTCAAAAAAGATATTGCTCCAACATTATTTCTGCTGAGTCATCAGTACTTAGTTTGCTGGTCTCATTTGTACCACATGACTTTTATGCTTATATACTATTTATCTTATGACACATTACTATATAAAGTCTTTCTAGTTATTCTATTGTATTTTACACAACATTTTGGAAATATAAGTTGAGATCTCTACTGCTTTTGGAAGCTTAGGAATATTAAATTTAGCAGCTTCTCAAATATTTCCTTTACTTTATCAACCCTCTCCCATCTACTGCTGGAAAAATATTCTAGACTAGTGATTATCTATTGTGGATAATTTTGTCCTCCAACCATCATCCAACCATCTCTAGACACATTTTGATTGTCAAAATCAAAAGTTGCACCTGACAC
The DNA here is from genome assembly GCF_008632895.1 of Mastomys coucha. Lineage (NCBI taxonomy): Eukaryota > Metazoa > Chordata > Mammalia > Rodentia > Muridae > Mastomys > Mastomys coucha. The sequence continues at coordinate 59,171,785 of NW_022196912.1, forward strand.
CTGGAGTGTAGAGACTAGGGATACATCTACAATCCGCAGTGCATGGACTGCCTCCGTAAGCAAATCACCATTTGAGGCAACATATGTATACTGTCAAAGCTTAGATGCCAGGTATTTTCCCACTGTTCACATCAGGCCTTTGTTTTATTTTCATTTCACTTACTTGCATTTGTTCTGATATTTTCTATATCCATCCTCAATTGTATTTATCTTTTCATTTGCTATATTGGACTATTAATCTAAAAACATGATATTTTTATGTCTACTATCTCTATATTCTTACTTATGCATGATATTTTACTGTGTCTTTTCACATGTCATCTTTGTGTATTTCTCCACTAGAAAGTGTAACAATGTTATTATATTTACATTGAAGTATCTTCTCAATAATTTCAATATTTAAGTCATCTCTATACAGAGTCCATTGACTTTATTTTAACTAGAGAGTACATCTTTTTCTATGACTGTACAATTATAAATATTATGTAACACAACAGTAGAGTGAAGCAATTAACATTAACTCCTCACCAAGAAAAAATTAGTGATCTTAGGCTGCCAGCATAGGGCTGAGTGAATTGTTCTATAGCCAAGTTATGTTTTGACCTGTGAAAATTTAGTTTTCTTGAGTTAATATTGTTTTAAGTAATGTAAAACAAGCCAATTCCTTTTATTAAAGCAGATGAAATATGGTCTATTGGGATTTGGGATTTACCAAGTAAGATTTTCAAATAAACTGCTAGCTTTCTGAACAAACATACAGGTCTCCTACTGGCTTACAACGTGGTAAATAATAGTTTTTATATTAATGACAATGTGTTTTGCATTTGCCCCACTGCTCTCTAGAACTGGGGGTCTTTTCTCAGCCTAGCTGCTCAGTATAATACTGAACAGAGGAGTAAGATAGAATATGCTTGATAAATAGAAGGAAGAAAGCTCTCTTACTTCCTATTAGGAAATATGCCATCAACTGTGAAGTTGTTGGTACCACCACTTATTAGACTAAGGACATTTTCCTCTGCCTCCAGTTGGCTGAGGTAATCACTTTGTTAAAATATATTACCTGATTTCTAAAAATGTGATTACTCATTTGCTTTATTCTATTAATAGACAATTTTAAGATGATTTTCTGAATTTTTTATTTTAAACCTACTTAGTGAAAATATCTCACATCATTTTTTTGGTCTAAAGCTCTGTTAGATTTTATGCACGTTTTTTATTTTTATAACTACAGAGAAAAGATGCAGAAAAAAGAGCCCTACACTTAAAAAAAAACGTATTATGTTGCTCTGGCAACCCACAATTTCTGTCTTCTTTTACTATTACCTTTTCAAAAACTGAACTCATGCTGTTTATAATATTTTAATACCATGATCTTTCCTTAATCCAGGTACATTTGCAGTTTGTCTTTGCCATTGTACACATCATCTGTTCATTTTGTTACTTTATATTTCATTAGACTGATTTATCAATGACAAATTAATCTTGTATTTGGTAATAATTTGCTATAGTTTACTGTGTCTTAAGCAAATTGGTAGGTATGTTTGCTACATTTTCTGTTAACTAATATCATAATTCTATTTATGAGGCATATTTTGATAGACATTTCTTTTCTTACAACAGCAATATCAGTTTTGTATATTGTCTTAGCTACAGTTCTATTGCTATGAAGAGACACATGACCAAGGCAACTATTATAGGAGAAAGTGTTCAATTGGGTGCTTGGATACAGTTTTGTATGTTAAGTCCATTATCATCATAACACCGAGGCAAGCACTGGAGCAAAAGCTGAGAACTACATCCTGATTCATAGGTAGAGACAAAGAAACTCGAGGCTTGTCATGGTCTTTTAGAACCCTAAAGCCCACCTTCAATGGCACACTTACTCCTGCAAGTCTATACCTCCTTTAAAAAAAAAACATATTTATTCACTTACAATTCAAACATTGCTCCCTCCAGCCTCACTTCACTGAGATTGCCCCCCTTTCTCCCCTGAGAAGATGGAGCCTCGTAGGTTTCACCTGACCATGGGGAATCAAGTGTCTGTCAGAGTAGGCACATCCTCTCCCACTGAGGCCCTAAAAGGCAGTCCTGTTGGGCAAAGGATTATCACAGTCAGGCTACAGCTTTAGGGAGAAACTTCATAGTCCACAGACACACAGATAAGAAGTAAGGCCCAAGCGAGGATGCCTAAATCACACTTAGAAGGGAGAACAAAATAGTTGTTGGAGACAGAGGAAAGGCAGTGTGTGAGAGAGGGAAGGTGGGGGAGAGTGGAGGGAAGAATCAGGTGAAAAGAGAGAAACCCAGAGGGCCAGAAGAATGAATGAAAATCTGCACCTGCCCATGGGGTGAGGGTAGAGGGATCATTAGAAAGACCCAGAGACCTGAGATGGAGAAGGTTCCCAGGAGTCGATATTGGTGACGTGAGCAGAGATGCCTAACAGTACGACATGGAGCCTGAAGAGACCATCTCCTATAGCAAGGCCATACCTTCAAAACCTTCTAATCCTTCCAAATAATATCATTCCCGGGTGACTAAGCATTCAAATATATGAGGCCATTCTTATTCAAAGTACCACATACCATTCATACAACAATTAGACAGGTTGCTTTTATTCTGTTTCTTGAAATATTTATACAGTATAATCAGGGTTTCTTCAAGAGCACTCATTAAATATAGGAATACTTATATTATGTTTATTAGATATTTGTTAAGATATATTAGTGAAGCCAGAATTACTTGCAAGAAAAGTTTGAATAACAAAATTAATTATAGCTACTAACAAATTGAGTGTTAGAATTTCTTCTAGAGTTTTAGAATATGATTTTAAGTGACTTCTTCAATTTTATAAAGGTTATAAATTTATAATTATTTATAATGACATATCTAATAAGGCAATGTGCTTTTTCTTTATTATTTTTCAGTTTTATAAAGAATTTCAAGTTATGTTATGATTTACAAAGAACTAATTTATTTTGACTCAAAGTTTTCCTCTTATTCATTTTATTATATATTAATTTTCACTTTTATTATTTTCCTTCTCTCTTTTCCTTATATGTGTTTTCTTAACATTGGAACTTCCTTATATTGTTAGATTTAATTTTAATATTTCATAATTTGTATATTTAAACTACTTATAATGTGTCCTGTAGCTGTATAAATGTTGTCAATATTTTCTTTTCTTTTTTGACATTGATATTGTACTTATAGGTTGCATCCTTTTCCTCAAAGTATTAGATATATTTTTATTTACAATATATTATATATATGTGTGTGTGTGTG